>NW_008612888.1:7992-19885 GCF_000691845.1 Merops nubicus
GGGGGGAAAGGGGGAAAAAAAGGGAATGGGGAAAAAAAGGGGGAAATGGGGAAAGGAAAAAAAGAGGGAAAGGAAAAAAGGAAGGAAGGAAAAAAGGGGGGAAAGGTGGAAAAAAGGGAATGGGAAAAAAAAGGGGGAAATGGGGAAAAAAAGGGGAAATGGGGAAAAGGGGGAAATGGGAAAAAAGGGGGAAATGGGGGAAAAAAGGGGCTAGGAGTAAACAGAGAGGAGTGAAGGGGAATCTTTTGGAGACAGACCTGGCCAGCAGACAAATGTGAGCTGTGACTGAGGGTGCAGGTTGCTCATAACCTCCTGTTGTCCCTGGTGTACTCAAGGAAAATTGGACATGGTTGTAAAACTTCTGTAGTGGTACTTCCAGTGTAAAAACTTCCTCATTTGCACAATTTCACTGATGGGGGAACACAACCTGGATCTTCAAATGCACTATTGATGTGTTGAGCACAGTCAAGGTCTCTTAAAAAACAGATCCTAAAGCACATTTGCAGTTCTGGTTGCAGTGGTCTTTTTCTTCTGCACTTTTGGCTGCCCTTTGAATGGGAGATTTCTGGAAAGATCCACTTTTTTTTTTACACAGTATTATCCACTTAGTTCTCCAGGTCAGACCCCACACAGGGCTGCCACTGCTTCACTCTTCCCTCTCATCCCTCTTCCCCCCCACCCCCGTGGTTACTTCTGTGTTGCAGGACTTCTGTACAGTTCTGAATTTGCCTACACATAGTCTGTGTAAGAAGATTATTTTTAAGGTGCTAAGATAATTTGAGTTCATTATTAGAAACGTAGGGGAAAATAATCAAGAGAAGTTTACCAGCTGCTCATACTTCTGGTCCTTCCAAATAATTTCTGGTTAAAATAAATAAGTACACTTGACAGGTTGGTGGTTTTTTTGTTTTTTTCTTTAAAAATTCTAATCTCATTTAGTAATTTGAAAGTGTCTTTCTACAGCAAATAAAGAAAAAAGGGACATATGCAATAAAATAATTTTTTCATCTTTTTCTGACTGTTACTTTTGTGCCTAAGGAGCTATTTACAGGGCTGATTCTGTGGGTCTGAAGCCACTAACAGCCCACAGTTCTTAAGGATGTGTTTTTGTGCCTGTGTGGGGAGTACTTGAGAATATATGCAAATAATTAGGATAGAGAGGAACTTTCTCACAGTGACATTGTCTCTTCACAAAAAAAAAAATAAAATTTAAAAGTCTTTTCAAAGCTGTCATTAAAAATCCTGTCAGTGGGAGCTGAATGGAGACAGGATGGAGAGTGGCAATGCAACCTCTGGCTTCACAAACGTAGGGTTTGGACCAGACTTGGTCCCATTTGATCATCCCTCTGTGGGACATCAGTTTCCAGCAAATGCACACCACAAGAATGGCACCTTCTGCTTGGGGAGCTCCATTTCCTACCTCAAGGCTTGACACTGGTGAGCCCTAGAGGAGCATCCTCAGGGCTGGCTGCTGAGGCCAGGACAGCAGTTCTGGGGCTGAGACCTGTAAAAATAAGAGGTCTCCAGCTTTTAAATATATTTCTGCCTTTGGTAAGACCCAGAGCAGTGCTTGCCCTAGGGCAGGGGTATAGGTCAGCTCACAGGAAGAACTTGCCATCAGTGATTTCATCCATATGGTGTGTGTCTGGCATAGTATTGCCTGACTATAGCATGTTTTGGTAGTGCTTCATGAAGCACAGAGGACTTTTCAAGTGTAAGGATGATGATTAAACATTATGGAGAAAATATTCCCTGTACACAGAGTTGTTCCAGAGCCCCCACACAGTTCATCTCTTGCTCAGACCCCATTCTGAGTGCTCTGCTGGCACACAAGCTCTGCCAGCTGGTGGCACAGGGTGATTCCTCCCTCTACACCGAGTGTCTTTACCCATGTAGTGATGACCTGTTGCCCTGAAAACCCAAATGAGTGGGGCCAGACCCAGGCAAAAAGCAGAAGGACCCATTGAAGGGAGTGCAAGCAGGCAAGTGCCTTCCCCAGAAACCCCATGGGATCGGGGGAAGCTTGAGCCCTTTGACACAGAGGAAAGATGGGGTGAAGGGTGTGCTAACCAAGGCTGCTGCTTTCACTGGTTTTTCCACCTGGGAGAGGAGTAGGGAGGCACTGGTTTGCAGTGGCAGCTGAGAGCAGCCCAAGGACCAAAATCCTGGACCAAAGGCAGAGGGGAGGGAGAAGACGACAGGACAGGAAAGCAGCAAACTCACTGCAGGCACCAGCACAGGTCACCCTCACCCCTCACCTCAAGCCTTCATTTGGCACAGGGCTCGTTCTGCCCCTGCAGTAATTTATTTAACTTCTCCTGCCCTTATATTGGAGAGGAATCAGCTTCTGAGGCTGCGAGGAAGCTGTTGCAGCACTGCAGACCTTGCACTCAGCCTGTCACACGCTTTTTTTCCTTCAATATGGGCCCGTTTTTAATGAATCCAATTCCATCCCAATTCTGTGATGTCTGTACAGTGAAAACACCCACTGATCCCTCCAGGATCAGCCTGCAAAACTAATACTTTCAGGTAGAATAAAAAGTCAAACCTCTGAAGCCATCTGGGATCCCTTATTGACCCAAATACACGACACGGATGAACAAACACTCTCGTTCATTTGGACTTTGCATAGTGCATGTAAATACAAGAGTCACTGGTGAGGTTTCTGAAATTGCACCTTAACAGCTCTGGTAAAGTCAGCTTTTTTCTTTCATGTTTTTTTTTTTTCCAGTTCATTATGGCCCCAATACTGCCAAGCCTTAAGCAGGTGCATTATTTTAATTTGTTATTTGTGCATTATTTTAATTCGTTTGACCTCAATGAGACTACTCTTGTATGTAAAGTTATGCACAAGCTTAAATCTTTGCAGAATCAGGATTTGGGGGCTTAATCTAAATCCTACTGAAGATTTCAGTTGGGTTTGGATCCAGCCCTTTTCCCTGCCTACAGCAGAGCTGCCTTGCTAGGAAAACATACCACGCCTGAGGTGTGGGCTTGACTTGGGACTCAGCTAACCTGGGGGCAGTTCCTTCTGTAGACCTCAGAGAAGACAGGGAAGCTGGACACTAAAACCATGAAGAACTACAACAGGCACAGACCAGAAGCAGGTCTAGAGCAGAAGTGAGTGGTCAAATCATATCACAGTCCCTAGATCAGCATTTCTGTAGCAATGTCAAAGTTATTCCATGCCCTGACACTTCAGCAAGTCCATGCATGTGCCTGCACAGGTAAGGGGCAGATGAAAAAGTCCTGTGCTCATGTATTTCCTTGTTCTTTCAAATCTGGCATGGTGTGTAAAATTTGTGAAACGTGAACTCAAAACTAACAGTACTTGTGCAACCTATTCACCAATTGATTTAATTCTCCTCACACTCAAGTCCTTTTTAGTGGGAGATTAGAGATGCACACACCCCTCACATGACACCTAGAGGTGTTGTAGTCACAGTAGTAAAGCTGTGGCTGCAGGACTTCAGGACAAGCCACCTCCATCTCCTCCAGGCAGCCTATGAACCCTCAGGGAAGGTGGGTCTCCTGCCAAGGAGACTGTCAGGATGATGTCCTCACTCACCAGGATGATAACCTGCCTTAATGTGAAGAAAACTCTGCCAAGAGGATCCACTTGTAGTCCACAAGTCACCATTCTTCCTGCCTTCATAAGCCAAATACCAACCACTACCAAAAAGCTGAAAAAAGGGCAAATTCCAGCTCAGACATCAGAAATGACAGTGGTTCTCTGCCAGAGTCTCAAAAGGTGCCTGTGGGCCACGGCAGCTCTGAGGACAACTCTTGCTCCTCTGGCAAATCATCAGAAGTAGCTTCTGCTGGCCTGTGTCCTCCAGAAGGGAGGGATCCCCAGCAGCCTTTGTGTCCACACAGCCCTGCTGCCAGGGGTACCACACAGGTATGGCACAAGATCCTAAAGGAGCTCAGGAGCTTGAGAGCCACAGCATGGTCACCACACCTGCTTCTAAACCTGACACACACAGCCTCAAATCACCGTGATCCAAAACAAGCAGTAGGTGGTGGCACTGGACCAAGGGGTGTGACCCTGGGCAAAAGCACAGACAACCAAAGCTGATCTTCCCAAGTTATTTGCAGGGCTCTTTGGAGGGACAAAGGAAAGTTCTCCTTCCCCTGGGAAAGCCCCTGGTGAGTCAGTGAAAAAGGTGCCACGATGAGGGGTGTGTAGTCAGCAGGGCGCTGAGGACACGACCGAAAGGTTTTGTGAGTAAATCCAAGAACCCCAGTTTGAATACACTTGGATCAGGCCTTAAACACCACATAGAAAGATTCTTTTAGAGCAAGTGGAGAACTCCTAGGTGAGATTTGACCTTAGAATGTGTAGGAGAGTATTCCCATCTCCTCAGCATCTCCTTCTGTTTCCCGTAAGGCATCCTGACTTTTCCCAGCAGTGCAGGCAATAAAGACACAGCGTGGCTTCTATAAAACCTTATGTTTTCAAATGCTCAGATCTTTACAGAAAACCCCTGCTTTTCACAGGCATGGCCCTTAGCTCACAGCTGAGTTTTGTGCTGTTTTTAAAGAAATATCACTGTATTGTTAAATAGTGAAGCAGGAACTACCTTTTTTTTAAAAAAAATAAAAATATTGTGTGGTGACTTTTTCCTCCCTCTCTTGCTCCAGGAAAAAATGTAGTCCTGAAAGGATGGCATCCCTCAGATCTCAAAGGAGATGAGAATGCTGCTTGGAAACAAGGAAATTTACAGATATTTTCATTTATTAATTAAAACATGCAAAATAGCCAGCATTCTAGAAAAGAAACACAGAGAAAAACAGAGCTGAAAAAAGCTCATGCATTTATATTAAGACACTTTCCCCAATAACTTTCAGCACTTCACACAAATCTAAATTTTGATTGCATAAGTTCTTCAAAACCAACTATTTTCCACAAAATAAATAGTTGTCCTATAATAAAGTCTTTGTGGCTGCTGCATCACTTAGGCCAAGCCATCTTTAAAGGGTCTCTCCTGTACAATCCCATTAGTTAAAGACTTGACATCTCATTTCTTTAAGTGTCCTCATCCTTTAAGTCCTTTTAAGTATTAAGAAAAATCCATCTGCTTATTAAAGCAGGAACTGAAATGGAGCAGTTGCATGGAAAGCAGGGGGAAATGGGGCCTCTGACTCTCAGCACTATTTGTTTTACATGGTTATCATCCAGATAGTCTTTTCTATTCCAGCTGATGGGGAAAATGACCCTTTCTGACCCAATGCCCCATCTTGTGCTCGTGCTCTTCAAAAGAAAGAGGCAAGCAAGCAAGCAAACAAAAAACCCAAAGGAAACTAGAAGAAATGGCCCAATCTTTTCTTAAAGAACAACAGATTCATCAGCTGGATGCCTTGAACAGCCAAAGAGAGTATACCAGGGACAGGTTAAAACAAAGGGAGATTAAAAAAAATATTTAAAACCTCATTATTTTTCTTTCCCTCCTCATTATTGAGAGCTTGGGCTCACTTTTCACATCCTAGAGTTTTTGATATTGGCAGAAGATAAATTTACAACAAGCACCTTAGTGATTTAGGAGCCAAAAGCCCCACCAGCTTTTGATTAGCTCTGGGCTCCTTGGGACCCTTTTGAAATTAGGCATTTAAGTTACAGAGGCACAATTCTGATGTGTTTTTTTTTTTCCCTTAGAAGTTTTGGAAAAGGTGAGAAATGCAGCCCTGTAACACCCATTTACATTAGAGCTGGGATTTAATTAATAAAATTGTATATGTGGCTTAATCCACAACACATGTGCTATGAAGGTGTTTTAGCTGTGCAATTGGTCTCAGCCCCTCAATATACATGTGCTATGAAGGTGTTTTAGAAGCTGTGCAATTGGTCTCAGCCCCTCAAGTGATGAATTGCTCAGTCTTCCATCTCCTCCCCTTGAAGGGTACAAAGGAGAAATAAAATCCTGCTGGGCTTGCCTGCTTTGCCACATTTCCTCCCCAACTGGTCACCTCTACCCACATTAAAACACTCAAAGCACACGTTCACTCCATCAGCCCCTTTTATGAGCTTTCTGCTTCCCTGGAACAACCTTCCCACAGCTCTGGGTGTCTGGCCAGGATTGCACAGCAGTGGTCACAGGCATGTGTTGGGCTGGGTCAAAACAGCATAAAACCAGTCCCACAATATTGCAACAGCCATCAGGTTCCACCGATGCTTTGCCTTGGCACAGACTACAAATCTGGTGCTTATTGACCAGTTCTCTGAGACAAACTAAACCTGCTTAATTCTGTAACAGAGACAGAGCTCAAAACCCCACTGAGGCTGCGTGACAATTCCCATTCTGATCGATGTACTAGGGGTAGATTAGGGGTCCCCAGAGCTCACCCCACGCTTCCACCTTCTGCACAAACTTAAATCTCAAAGATTCATGGCAGAGAGGGACTCTTAACATCCACCCATCAGTGGGATGGAGATGGTTTTGGAAGACAAGCAGCTTGCTCAGAGGAACAGGGCTTTGGTATCCCACTAGGATAGGTAGACAGAATGAGATTTGGAAGAGTTTTGCTAGTCTCTGCAGAGCAGGAAAATTACTGTGCAAACAGAAAAGGAAAGCTCACGGCCTGCATTGCATGCAGCCATACCATGTTTTCCTGGAAACCCCTCCTTCTATCATGCTGTGTTGCCTAGACAGTTGTTTTCCAAATATATACGTCCAGTATGGGTTCTTTAATACCTTCTGAAAAGTTGGTAGCACCAGCTCTGGTAGCAGCAGAGGACTAGGTTTCAAACTATCCCCTTACAGACCAAAGTGGGCATTAATGTAAGACCTTACCATGCAAATACTCATTAATTTTATTCACCCACTGAACTAGAGAACACAGGGGAGTGTTTTGGGTTAATATGAAATATTTTTACTTGCTTTTTTTTCCCAGGGGAAGTGGGAAAACTGCATATGGTGATCAAGTGAAAGCCGTTGTCCAAACTCTTGTGGTTTTCAACTCAAAAAATTATATGTAAATGTCAAAACATTTAGAAGATGTCAAAACAGAAACATTTGGGTTTTTAAATTGAATCTTGGGAAGGATTAAACGAGTTATTAAATTCAGCACTAATCCCCAGAGTGTTTTGGTGAAATGGGCTCACACGTGCAGCATGCCAGCAGGAGTTCTCCCTCTGCTGTCGTGTGCATGACCCAGACCCAGCTGGGGTCACCACGGTCTCCATGCTCAGAGCTTACACATTTCAGACTCTTCATTTCTGGCAGTGTTTGTCCAGACCAGCCACAACCTTTGGTGTCCTCTGCTCTTCACTGTTACAAAAATTTTTGCCTCAGGCAACCTGACTTTCTTCTGCTCAGGTGGGTCACTTCACTGTCCTGCTCAGTGAAGAGCAGCCCTCTCCATCTCTGTTTGGAAGGTACCTTTACAGCCCTGGAATCTCCTGCAGCGTGGATGAAACCTTTGTGAGGGCCAAAAGCTGGGACGTTTTGGCAAGATGCCTGCGAGGTCGAGTGTAGGGAGAGGTGGAGAAAGCCCAGTGACCACTAGATGGCTTTCTCTGGCTAACCTAGCCCTCTTGCTGAATGAGTTTTATTTCCACTTTCATAGTTTTTGCCTTAAGATTTCAGTCCTAATGTGGAAAGAAGCTGCAAAATTAGCTGAACTGCCCTCTCTAGAAACCATCACCCTGATGTTTCAGAGCAGCCTTCTTTCCTGTCTCCCTTCTGTGACCTGCAGGCAAGGGAAAGCATCCAGGTGTTTCCTTCAGAAAGTTTTCCTGTCAGCCCAGAAACATTTTTACACCCTTCTGACAGCCAGACAGCTGATACAGTGACAACCAGGATGTCAACCTGGGGCATATTGCATCGATATTCAATGTATCCTCCCCTAAAGAACTTAGCCAGCTCTTCCTCCCCTTCACACCATCAGCCTCTAAAATTAGACTGGTGGCTACAACTGTAGATGTGTGGCTAGGATCATCACTTCTCACTGAAAGAAGAAGTATTTTAGTCCATTCAAAATAATCAGATAACTGCATTGTCAAAAACACCACAGGAAAGGCAAAGACAACCACCTGATTTTCCCAGAACAGCTTTATCTGTCACTCTGCTTTCAAGAGGTGGCAACCACACTTCATACTGCAGCTGGCTCTGCTGCAGCCTCACAGCTCTTCCCAGCAGTCAAAACGTTTCCCTGTGTCATGATCACCTTTTGCCTTGATTAATACCATTTCATTTACCCTGGTGTCTGTTCTGATTTGCTTTTGGCTCAGCCAAACTGCACTTGTCAGAGTTATGATCCTCTCAGGTCCATGAGAAGAGGGAGGAAAAACAGATGTCTCCTCTGTACAGCATCTCACTGGTGTTACTGTTGGCAATGATATACACATGTATTCAAAAATAGATAAATAATACACAATTTAAGAAAAATTATTGCAATGGGACAACGTTGGAGGCTGGTAACTTTGGAGAGAAAAGGGAGAGAACTGTAGTGTTGTTAATATGATGCCTACTCCACATGGTAGTTATTCCATCTTTCTCATCTTTAAACCCTAAAATAGTATTTTTTAAAGCTTAAATCAGAACAGTTTCTTTTTTTGCAGGTAGGCAGAAACCCCCCCAGACTCTGGAATCTAAACTATTTTTCTTCATGTAATATTTTAGTACAAGTTTCTCAGTTCCACAAAGTTTCCTTAACCCTTTCCTCCAGCTGAAGTGAGTGATGGGGGTGACCCAGGTAACTCAGCCAAGCCAAACTTGCCTCTGAGGTCAGGAGCAGCCACTGAGCCTGTGCAGCCTCTTCTGTCCACAGGCAAACACTTTTAGCTACATACATGGGCTATTAAAGTGTGTACCATGGTAGCCAACAAGCAACTCAAAATGGAGATGGAAATGAATGAAGAGTATTGCATATCACCTCAAATGTTTCTTTGCATCAGTCTTACAACAATATTTTTACAAGGCTGATGATTCCTTCTGCTCCTGCTCCTGTTTTCCATAGCCTGATGCTCCACCCTCACCCTGATTTCAGCTGTTTCAGCAGAAACATGCCAGTTTCTACCCACTGAGATGTGGCCCAGTAGGATTATTGGCTGAGGAGACAGAGTGAGTCTGGAGGATCAGGCTGTGCTGGTATAAAATAAATGAGCAACAACAATTTTGGTAATTTCCAGGCCATAAATCCCCACTGCTAGACAGCATTCATAAATAGTCTCAGTCCACTAAAAGCCAGAATATCTGAAGGCTCCAGTAGATATCAGAGGCTCTTGGGCCTTACTTATAGGTGTGTCCCATGAAAAATTAAACTTGTGCATGGGGGTGGAACTGTTTATAGGCCCTGTTATGGAACTATGGAAAGTCACTGCAGAGTCACCATGGTAAGGATATGAAGAAAGATCAAAAAAAGCCAAAACAGACAAAGGTATCTTAGTAAGACACTGACTCTGAGCACCTTTCTGCCAGTGATACTGGTTCATGTTGTCCCAGTCCCCATTTCTGCCCCTGCACCTTCTCCTGGATATGGAGGTAGATCCATCCACACTGAAACAAGCCAAGGAGCTGCTCTTACTAAAAACTCAGGGTTTTGGCAGTCTGTTTTCAACTTGGATCAGTTCCCTCATCCAGGGCACTTTACAGCACAGACTTTTTTTTTTTCCCCTGGCAAAACTGAAGCAGAATGTGGAGGCAGAAAGGAGCTGCTTGTATGCAAGAAAAATGCAGCCTTTGGTAAACTGCTCTCGAGATTTCTTTGAGCAAATGCATTCATTGGCAAAAGAGACATGGAGCAGAAAATGCACTAGGATCTTACAAACAGCTCGTTCCAGCTGGTCAAAAGATCATTTCTCAGATGCACATTCACTGTCTGTAGGTAAAGGCAAAACAGGATTTGAATGACAAATAATTGAAAAAAAAAAAATACCTAGCAAATAAATGAGACTTAAAGAGGTTACCCCAGCATTTGTTACGAGCTGATCATCCTCTGTGGAAGATCCCTTGTTATAACTATGGCATATGATGTATTCAATTACTGCAAAAGGATTAAAGCAGGGAAGTCTTTGGTCTCTAACAGCATATTGAACATTTACTGCTGACTGTCTTGCTTTTTCAGGAGGTTGTCTCTGGTTTGTACTTCCCAGTGCTCCTTGTTCTCACAGCCACTGCACTGAGCAGCCTGAAGTAGGTACCCAGGCTTCATCCAGCCCTTCAAATTGCTGGCATCTGCTCTGTAATGTGCAGCTTTTCAGTATGATAATAAGCAATTAGCCAGGCAGTTATGAACGTGGAAAATGGAAGATTTGTACATACTGCAAAATTTTCTGCTGAATGCACCAATAGATGCTACAGGGATAATAACAGGCCAGGTATGTGAAGCTCCAAACGTTTCCAACTGCAGCAAAAAGGAAGAGGTCATGGAGTTAAGTAAATTATGAGGTACTGTTTGATTGCCCAGTAGTTAACGAGAAGCGTGGTTATGTTTATTCACCTCTCCAGATTTACATAAACATCAACAAGCTGAGGTTAACCTCCTTTCACATCTCAGATGGAAAGCTTAAGCATAAAGGCTCCATTATGCACTGTAAAAACCATGACAGAAAACAAACCCAAAGCAAGCCAAAGACATTGTTCTGTTAGATAGGTCTGTTCAGTTCTTTAACCAGAGCTGAGCAGTGCCAGTCAAGGCAACTTCAGTATGTTTTCCAGACTGAAACAACTGTTTCCCCCCCTGGTTTCAACATTTTAGAGAAGGCAATGGAGGCCTGAAGGTGCTCAAGGGACTCCAGGCTGGCTTAGCCAAGTGTCCTTGTGCACTGCACCCCCACAATAACCTGATGGGTCCATGCAGATGGACTCCTTAAGGGCACAGCAAGTGACCAGCCTGTCTCCCAGGGATGTCAGAGGCACATGTAGAGGGCAGAAAGACTGACACAGGTCCCAGGGGCAGAGGAGCACTCTCATACAGTCCTGCCCCCAGGGTGATGAGCTCTACTGAAAGCACCACACAAGGAGCCAAACAACTCCTAGTGCAGCAGCAGGGCACTGAGGCTGCCAGATGCTTTCTAGTGTGCAAACTCACTTCTCCACCACCAGCCAAGGACTCTCCATACTGCTGGACCTTGCTCAGTGTGAACATGCCTACAATCCCTCAAGGATAAAAAACACATTGATTTTGCCCCCAAAACAACATTGCCAAATCCATGCTATCTCCACTTCCCTACCCTGCTTCCAATATGTGGAAGCCAAAACTAGATACATGCTCCACAGCATGGAGAGATAGTATCACCATCCTGCTGCTACTCACTGCTCTCCCTTGCTAGGGCCCTAAGGCCTCTGTTTTCCCTCTCTACAACATCACACTGGATGAGGGAGTTCATGCTTCTAGTTCTCTTCTGTAAATCCTTTCCAGAGTTTGTTCCCTGGGGGAATAGAGTTTATCCTCAGCCCTTGGTCTCACACATTCAACCTAGCATTTGCCCTTGGATAAAGTCACAGGTCATTGAAGTGAACCCTTGCTACACAGCAGCCCAGAGGAACCCAGCTACTCTCTAGGCTGGTCCAGTTGGTTTTTTTTGCTAGATTTAAGTTTTACCAGGAGGGACTTCACATTTCCTTCTGGTCATTAGTGAAAAGGAGCAATGACATTGGACTGAGTGTCCAAAAATAAGCATATTACATCAGCTTACTTCTGTTAATCAAACTTGTAGTCAAATGAGATTTGCTTGATGAGCTGGGTTTAGCATAAAGTTTGATTTACCAGCAATAACTATATTCATGCACATAGAATTATATTCTGCATAAATTGAGAGTCTAATGCCAATGATTCTTCCTGGAATTTGTGTTAGTTGAACCAGCCTGACATATTGGGTGTAGATGTCCAGGTGTTGATAGTGGAGGGACTGCAGGGGCAGCTTCTGTGGCTGACATGCTGGAGGGAAGGG
>NW_008612889.1:0-30495 GCF_000691845.1 Merops nubicus
CAGCTGCACAAGACTGAGATACTTGTCAGTACTGTAGAAAGAAAAACTGTTGACATGTGGAATGTCTGAAATACCTTCTAACACAGAGTATATACGATGTGGTATGTAGAGGAAGAGCTTGCAATCTCAATTCTTTGTCTGGGGCTTCATAAGCATTTGCCTAAGCATTAAAAGACCCCTGAAAGCAGTTACATATAGGATAAGCAGATTTATTCCTCACTGTGTCTGCCAAACACGATGTACAGCACATACAACCTGCTAAGTGGTCGACTTCCATTATAACAAGACCAGATTTGGTAAAAATATAATTGAAAAAGAAAAAGTGCTTTCAGTTCTCTCCTCTACTGTGGTTCAGCACGCCTTCACACTGATTTTGTGTCAGGTCCTGTAAATTTAGCACCATAGGAATGTAAATGAAATTACCAGGAAAGTTAAGCAACACAAAAGTAGAAGAAAGACTCGTTATGTTCTATATACATTAGTGATGTTAATGACAGAAAATTGATTTGTTTAGCCAATGAAACTAGCAGGTTTTTCACAATCTATCAGTAAAAATTCAACATGCCGGTTTTTTTTTTTCCGTCCCAATCCTTCCTTTAGTCCCCACAACACTACTTTGCAGATACTGATGTGATGTTTTCCAGACAACTGGAGCTGCAACTAACAATGGCAATTTTTTCTGGAATTTGCCCTCAAAAGGCATATTCTTCACCTTGTTGCCATGTTTTGAACAAAAGTTAGTTTATTTTAAGGTGAAAAAATGGATCATTTGAAGAAGCAAATAGAAAAATCCCCTTTCTTGTCCCAAGAACATACTCATAGGCAAACATAAGATTTAAAAAAGTTCTCAAAATTTCACTGAAGCATAAGAAATACAGGAGTTCTGTGGCAGATCTAAGCAGGAGCTTTATCAAGTAACACAAAAGCAGGAGCTGAGTCAATGATTACCATAGGCTGCTCTAGCTGTACCCTTTCTGCTGAGGTAGGTTGGATTAGTTTCATTCATTAAGCAGAAAGGAACTATTAGATTCAGTGTCCTGAGTATATTACCCACAAAACAAGTAAAAATACAAGCCTTAAGAAATGGAAAATTCAAAAGGAGATGGGGTGGGAGGGTAAATTTCTGCTCTATCCATTTCACCCTTTATCATTAGGAGCTGCTATCAACCTTACAATGTCATCACTGCTTTTAAGGTGTTACAGTAACACAAACAGGCCCTAAATGTAACTAAGACTTGGTTGTGTGGAGCACAACACAAAACCCATAAAGACCAGATAAAACATGTCCTGAAAATCCTATAATCCCACTACATAATACCTTCTACCTCTTGCTGTCTATAGCTTCCTCCTCTGGTAGGCAAAAGGAGTGGCAGTGGATAATGGGACCCAGGAATATCTGCAGTAGTATTGCCCCTGTGGATAGGGCAACAGAGAACTGGATGTGGGTTACAGTCTCTGCAATCCAGAAAGAAAACAGAGGGACTTAGAAAAATGAGGAGACAAAGCATGATGATGAAATAAATATGAATCTTGAGACTCCTGGAGTATCAAAAGAATATAGTCTCATGGTATATTTTATGTGTCTAAATTATCACCAAGGGATTTCTTAATTTCCCAGCTGTTTTATTCAATCCAACTTGTTGACTGAAAGCTATTCTAGTAGTTGGACTAACCTTGAAATAACAGTTTGTGAAACCTCAAAGTTCAAATGGGCATTACCAGAATGCTAGTAAATTCCCCTTACTTGTGATAACTTCACCCTATATCAGAATTTATCAACTTGTCCTGGTTTGAGCTAGAACAGAATAATTCTGTTCAGTGATTTTACTTTGTACGTATTTAATTTTTTTTTTGGTCATTATTTTCATTAATGTGTTGTGGTGTTCTTTTGTTTGTTTGTTTGCTTGTTTCCAATCCATAAATCTCTCTCCCTTATTCTCTTTCTCTTCCCTTTGGGAAGAGTGCTCTGTGGACATTGGTGGAGCAAGGAACCAGCAGACAGGACTGAAACAAGTTTGCTTTGGCTGTCTTGCTTTATTGTTCAATAAACATTTATCTTAATAGAGGGAGTCCTGCCAAACAGTGGAAAAATTTGCACTGCAACAGCATGCAGAAGTTTCAGCTAGCATGTTCAAATGTGGCTCAGTTAAGCAGTCACCCTATCTTAGGCTAACTGCACCTAGCACAGGCATGGAGGGGTTAGATCTGGGACAGGAGGACAAAAGGCTTCATGTAAGAGCCTCCTGTAAGATATGTGAGAGAGGATGGGTTGCTTAAGAGTGTCCTGGGAGCTAAGAAACAGAAAAAATAAAAAGGAGTTAAATACTCTGTGAGTTAAATGTGTGTGTAAGCTCTTTATGCTTCAAGGACAGTTACTAGAGCTGAAATAATGCAAATTATTTGAAGTTCTTGGGCTTTGCCAAAATGAACTGCAGTGAGGAGTGAAGCATAGGTGCTGGTGCAGCTATGGCAGCAGGTATGAGAAGCACTGATGAGAGGCTGCACACTGTAGGGGAGAGCAGCAGTCAGGAATGGTTGGTGAGGCCATGGGAGGAATGGAGGCAACCCACAGATGCAAACCCCACCACAGCTCAGTCTGGGGCTGTCCACCCAGCGACACCACCTAGCCTGAGCTCTGGGTTAGGGGCTCTTGCAGGTTTGTGAAGAACAGCCAGATCCCCAGCAAGGTACAGAGAGAAGAAAGGGGTCTGTAATTCCTGTAGTTTTATGTTTGCACTCAAAATTAAATCCTGTGCACTACCTTATTTAATTCAACTTGTTCAGGAAAGGACGTACACTGCTGGTTAGGGGGATGTACTACTGGTTGTTCCTAAAGGAGGCAGACAACCCAGTAACATTTCTTTTAAGGAAGATGCAGAAAAGGAACTGAAATGAGAGATTTCTACTGTACTTCATTGAGAGCAAGTCTCCTCCCCTTTGAGCTAATTACTTCTAGCAAGCATTCCAACTAAAAAGATGTTGGTGTCGGTTCATGAATAGTTCATCTACAACTGTGATGAGAGGGTTGCAACTTGTGTGAGGCATATAGCATTCAAAGGTTACTGATGCCTTCTGAGGCATCATTAAAAGGTTAGTGCTGAGATTCATTTCCCCTAATGTGGGCTCAAAGCCTTCAGAATCTGAAATCTCTGTTACCACAGGGTAGAAACTGCAGTTGGTGCAATAAGTTCTCCAACTTGCATCTACATTTTCAATGCCTAGTGAAGTAATTCTTCTGATTGAAGTGCCCTGTTTTGTTACCCAGCCTGGGGAGCAGAAAGAGAGGTCTCTGGAGTTAACTTAGATACCTTATCTTAGAGCAGACAGGATCTCCCTCTGCACATACCTCCGTCTTTTGACTGTATAAGGAATTTTCTCACATAGTTTAGGATTGCTTCACCACACTTTTAAAATGTAGGCACAATTAAATGCTGTATTAAGTAGATGTTTAAGTAGATGTGCTCCCACCCTGTGATTAAAGAACATTTTTTTTCCAGCAGCAATAAGCCCAGCTTCCACAGGGACACCTAGGCTTCATTCAGTTCTGAGCTAATAAATAACCAATTAGAGTAAGACTTTAAGTATGTGTATCAGGTAAGTTACTTACATAATTTATGCTATTTAACAATCTGTGGAGTCTATCTATAAACACAGAGACTTCTACATGATTTACAAAGCAAACATATGAACTCTTTTAGAGTACCTGGCTTTTGCCTGGAAAAATGTTTATCAAACTTGCTGAATCCTGGGGCTGAGAGTCTGCAGAAATGGGGCATCTGGAGACATGGACCCAAACGTGCATACATCACTCCTCTCCGTTATGTGATTCATAGACTAAACACGTCTTCCTTTGGTGCTAAAAATGTCCAAATATTATCAGAGTCCATCTTTTTGGTGGAGTTTTGTTATTTTTTACATGCAAACTTCTCACTGCACCTTTCCAGTGTTTTGCCAAACGCTCGCACACACAGTGACTTGCTAACACGTGGCTGCTATATTTCTCTTTACCTTTCAGGTGTGCTTTTTCTAAAACACAGGATAATTCTTAGATATTGTGTTTCCAAAGTAATTCCTCCTTGCTGAGTCAATAATTCAGGGTTTTGCATATGAAAGACTTTTAATGAGAAATTCATTATAATGCGTACTCAAAATTAATCTTTGCTTTCAAAGGAAATTTCCAGTCTCTGAGACAGTCACAAAGCTTGACTTCGAGTCTTAAACCGTGCTGCTGCCACAGGAGCTCTACAGGACTTCTGTCATTTCCAGATGTATTTTGTATTCATATCTGAGTGAAAAGCCAATGTTCCAAACAGAACAGAAGTTTAAACCTTAAAAAAAAAATTACTAAGAACATGGCAATTTCATTTCAGTACTCTAAAATTCTCTTCTCTAGGCATTGCTGAGACATTAAGTTCTATTAAGGAACAATTTTGCTTGCTATCATATTTATACTGTTTTGTATAATAATATGATATGGATGATATTAGGTCTAAGCATTGCACTGCCAAAAATGTTCAAGTCAGAAGAAACTTCAGTCAAACAAAATTCTTGATTGAAATTAAGTGCTTAGACATCAACATGAAATGATTTGACATGTTTTTACTGAAAATTTCCCTGAATTTGTGACATTATTGTGAAACATTTCCATTTCACAGAGGTTGTATTTCATACAGAAAACTAATGAAGAACTGATGATTGCATTTTGAAAAGCCCTCTCTTGAGCAGGAGCAAATAGATGGCTTTTATTACCAGTAACAACTTCTTCTTTTATCCTGCAGCACCATTTCCCTGGAAAACAAGAACTGATTTATGAAATATGAATATCATATTATTATATTTTAGATTTGTTTAACCAATTCATAATTTAGTGATATTGCTCATCTCAGTAATCATTGTCGTGTGTTTCATGGGAACATATAGGCTTATGTTAAAAAGAGAATTGCTAGAAGACCAGATAGAAGTATTTGGGAGTTTTAGTAACTAAAGCAGCCAAATAGTTGGTAAACGTTAATTATTCAGCTCTATAGAAATGTAATGAAAAGAGGAATGAAAATTTAGAAATTGTTCTAGGTTTTAAATCAAACCTTTAAAAATTTAATTCAGGATCAGGAAAAATGTCTCTTCCTGAATATACCTCCTAGCAAATATAGTTCTTGCTTCTTTATCTATACCTTGACACATAAACATGCATGAATTCTAGATTAACTATGCATTTACTTTAGTTTTTGAAGATAAAGGCAGAAAAAAGCTTATTAAAATGTTTCTAGAGTGTCAAACTGGAATGTCCAGATTTTAACCTACTTTACATCCAGCTATCTGGAATATCAAGTATTCCAAATTTTCCAGTGATCCTGTACTTAGAGAGGAAGGGAAAGATGATCAAAATAAACTAAGAATGGAAAAGAAAAATCAAACCAAACCAAAACCAGCTAATCTTTATTCATCTGAGAAGTGAAAGAGAAAAGGTTAACAGTTATATACTAAAAAATTTGTATTACCTCTGTGTTGGTATCAGAACTTGTAATAACAAAGCAAAATGAGACAGCACTGCCAATAATTATAACCTCATCCTGATACTATACAGCTCAACATGTCCCAGCTGACCTGGGCCAGGGAAGACCACACAGAAATATAAATATCAAAATTACACTAATTAAACTGACTGTGAAACTAGAGGATATTGATTCAGCCTATTAATCCCCACACTTCATTATTTCATGTATATGAGGAAATGAGGAAGCATTTTAGTAAGCACTTTTTCATGTATGTGCAGATAGATGTGTAATACCTACACAGAACCAAAGCTAAAACAAAGCTAACTGAAGAGTGAGAGACATCAGAGTTTTGCTGTTATTTCTCTATTAAAAACTCTCAATATGTATTAAACAGTGGCAAAGATGACTGTCTACTACTTTTTACAAACTGCTGCTTTTCTCTACTACTTAACATGCTGCACCAGGGTTTTGCAATTTACTTGAACTCAGAATGTCACTTTATTATTACAGGTAGGATAACTTTTCTTGTGAATCATATACAGAACTGGGGATTTCCCTTCTACAACCTTTAATGATGTTGCAGTCAAATCAGGTAACATTTTTATTTGGTTCAGGAAAATGGGAAACTATTTCTCATTGCTTATTGTGTGCTTAGAATCTAGCACCATGAAAGAAAACCAAACAGAAAACCAAACTCTCCTTTAGTTCAGATAATTGTCCAGTAGATAATTAGACAACAAAATGTTTGTGCCCAATGCAGGTTGGCTGCATGATTTCAGGGAATCTCTCTTGCCTGCTGCCAGTTGTAGCTCAGGCAACAGTAGGTGTCAGAAACAGGCACCTAAAGCATCAAGAACATGTCTTATAATCAAACAGCACCAGTGGTACAAAATGAACAGGAAAAAAATGGTACCTTGGGTGTTCTGTTCTATGTGCTATGCTAAAAATAAAACTGTGAGTAAGCA
Organism: Merops nubicus; assembly: GCF_000691845.1. Lineage (NCBI taxonomy): Eukaryota > Metazoa > Chordata > Aves > Coraciiformes > Meropidae > Merops > Merops nubicus. Next base: position 6,461 of record NW_008612889.1, read on the forward strand.
CACAAAATATACATGTTGGCAGATACTCTCTGCTTCTGCCACCTAATTCAGGACAGATATTATCCACATTCTTGCCAGACGTTATTCTGCAGTGTAAACTTGAAAGTATAAATCTTTTTCAACCTCATTAGTTATTAATGAAAAAAGATAGATGGTTTTATCAGGGAAGTTTCTTCCCTGGTAATAGGATTCCTCTGACATGAGTACATGAACAGAGAATTGATACCACTGAGATGCCTTTTGGCAGTACATAAATGAGTATCACAGTATTATGGCAAGTGCAAAAGGAATAGAAATGCAGAAGATAAGCACCTTTCATTGTGGAAAACCTCAAATCTTATGTTTGTCAATATTCCTTTCTTCATACCATGAAATTCTTCTTGTCTGGTTTTCCTAAAAGTATTCTGAATCTGCTGTTCCTATGCAATCTTCTGTGTTTGAAATTAAACCAAATTGCAGTATCCAAAGACCTGCTCTGGTGCTGATGTGTTTCATATTCACTTGTTTATTAGTGCCAAGAGGAATTCCTGCTAATAATTTTTGGTGTTATTTTCAACTTGAAAAAAAAAATAAATAAAAGTAATCTTTAACTCCTGAGCAATTAATTGTAAAAGTAATGTAAAAGGACGTGTGTTCCTATGCCACCTGTCCTCATTCTTCATCATTCTGCTACTTTTAGCTGCAGTTGCTGGGCTTAGACTAGATGTTCTGAACAACCAGACCTGATGGCTTACTCATGGACCTCTGACCTCAGCCCCAGTATAGCATTCCAATGTCCTTTGGTAATAGTGCACATGATGTTAGGGATGGGTGGTAAGATAAGAAAGGAAGACAATGCATTCTTATCTGTTTTGCTGTTTTGTTGAGGGTGTTTGGGTTGGTTTATTTTTTTTTGTTATTACCATTTTGCAGGATAGCAGACAACTTAAGAGAAAGAAAAACAGTAACTAGAACTGAGAGCATCAAACCCATAAAAAATCCATGTTTGCCTCTGGCGTAATAGAAAAGTCTTTGGTGGAGAACTGACTCTTGGTGCTTAAGACACAGAGGGCAGAGGAAGCAGATCTATCACCCCAAAACAGTACGTTTAAACAGGTTGAATCCAAAATAAAATATTAATGGGATAGTTAAACTTGAGCCTACGCTTTTTTCCTGCTGTTCTTAAAATAACATTTCTAAGTTGAGCCTCCAGTTTGCCATCAGGCTTACCTTGAATAGTTGTAGTGGAAGGGTATATGAAGTATGAGAGCATCTGTTAGATTTACTTGTTTAATTACCTGGTTAAGGGTTAATTAGTATAACAGAAATAGGAAACAAATAGAAAAGTGATAAATTAACATAGAAATGAGGGTATAATAGAGGCACTGATGAAGATCAAGACTCTTAAGCCTCTGACGGATGGGACATTAAAGAATCAGCTGCAACTGCCTCCAGGAGGGTCAACCTTAACTTTGGAACTGATTATAAATAGAAGTTCATTCAGACAGAATCCAAAAATTTGTTATGCCTGAGGTAAGTTTCTTGACCTTGGAGCTGCACCTACAAGAATTCTGTTGTAATCATCAGAAATAAAATGACTGATCATTACATTGTCAGCTATTACCTCCAGCATTAAGGAACACAGCACAAGAATCTCATAAAACTTGATTTTACACCAGAGAGACTCAAATAGTAGGGATAGTGGGAAATATTTATAGAAATTAAATATGGATTCAAAATATAAAAGATCTACTGATTTGGGATTTTTGCACTAAATCTGTATTGCTTTATTTTCTATCACAAAGAATCAATGTGTAATCAGCTGTGCTACTGCTATTTATTTAGGCATGGGAATCAGATGCAACTATAAAAAACATTTCAGCCTACAGATGTCTCTCACTGTCTTTATCTAAAATAAAGAAAATTCAAGCTTTTTATTTAAGTTTGAAAAAAATCTGAGAGGTCAGATTTTTATTTCAATGCATGTATCCTCTGGAAAACAGATGTCCAAGCTAGAATTTTTTAAATGTCTGGAGGACAGGATTGGCATTTCAAGAAATAGAAGTAGTAGTTGTTAAGAAGTTGAACAGTACCATCTGAAAATAATTTATGAAGGCAGTAAATATGTTGTCTAAAACATTATAATATCAAATATTATATATGAGGGCTGGGGGTCAGGAAAGAAGAGGCAACTTCTTCTCACTCATGCCCTGCAATAGGACAACATTATACTATCAAATATTAGATATGAGGGCTGGGGGTCAGGAAGGAAGGGCAACCTCTTCTCACTTATGCCTTGCAATCGGACACGGGGCAATGATCACAAGCTGGAGCACAGGAAGTTCCACCTCAACATGAGGAGAAGTTCTTTACTGTCAGGGGTCCAGGGCACTGGAACGGGCTCCCCAGGGAGGTTGTGGAGTCACCTGCCTTGGAGACTTTTCAGACCCGTCTGGATGTGTTCCTGTGCGACCTGTCCTGGACTAGATGGTCCGGCTCTGGCAGGGGGGTTGGACTCGATCTCTGGAGGTCCCTTCCAACCCCTAACATTCTCTGATTCTGTGATTTACTATTATATTTTTCAGAATAGAGGCTTAGCAGTGACAGACTAATTCATTATAACACAGAAGTTTCTTAAGCATTTGCTATATTTTATATGAACAAGTAATCTTTAATTATTAACAACATTTGTCTTGCCCATAGATTTCCACAGTTCAGCTGATTTTGGATGTACAAATGAGATGCTAAAACATTCTGACATGATGATGAGCAGGGATTGAGTGAAGTTTTGGAAATATCACAACAACTGTCTTCCCAACTCATATTTCTGTCCTGATGCTTTTGCATGCACTTAAGAACTTGAGTATTTTTTGCAGACATCCTCTGGTTCCAATTGAATATCTGTACCAGTGAAGCAAACTCACGAATTTTTAACTGTCATGGAAACTGATACTTGCATATCTCCATTTTGGATTCTTTATGGAAAAGAATCTAAATGTCAAAATTTTGGGGAGTCATGCATTGCTATTAATCTTATGTTTTAGTATCTATTTATCATAGCTATTTTTTGAAGAAATCTCTCTATAGAGGCACCTGTAGTATTTTATAGGTGTTTAAACACATAGCCTCCTTTTTCTGTCAGGCACAATTAAAGCTAATTTGAAGTATGCTGTGTATATTTCTTATCCTATTACTGAAGAGCTCTTCAGATTTCAACTGTTGAAGACTCTGGGTATTCAGGTGCAAAAAAAAGAAGTTTCTTTGGATCTGTGCTGTAACAGAACATTTTAAATTCTGACACTATCGAACTATAAGAGCTACTCAAATTAATCCAATTAAAAATATATATATAAAAAAAAAGACACCCTGTAGAACAAAAAAAAACATAAGCAGGAATTTGTCTCAGTTAGAAGGATGGATTTCAGGCTATTATCTATCACATTACTACTTCTAAATATGCTTAAATATTCTCCAGCACTCACCTCTTTCTGACGGTACTTAATTGCCAGTTTCAATCTTGCAAGATCATTCCCACTTTGTTCTTCTATCAAGCTATTATCGTCTCTGTAATTAAGAATAATTTCCAATTCCCTGGAACTCCGTGTCTGATCCAGGAGATCTTTTGCAAACTGCTTGCACTGCTGTGACAGTTCCTCATACTCCGACTTAAATTCGTTTTCGACTTTGCTCAGTTCCTGCAGCTCCCAGCTCAGCTGAAAAGCAGTGAGGAAAGGATCCTCGCTGGACAAAGCAATCAAGGAGGGGCTGGCCAGAGCCTTGTAGATGTTGAGTCTGGATCTAGAGTGGCGGAGGCTGTCCACGTCTGAACTTGAGACACACTCCACACAGTTACAGCGGACCTCGTGTGGCCTGGGCACAGAGACCCCCTTCTGCACAAGCAGCTTGATGATTTCATAGTTGTTGGTGTGGGCAGCCAGAATAATGGGTGTGATATCTGGCGTAAATTCTGAAAACTGCTTGTCCAGAAGCACTGGTGGCACCTGTAATAAAAAGGCAAAAATTCTTAGAGGCCTCTTCGTTGAACAAGAACTACAGAAAATTAGGCTATGGATACTTTACCATGTAGTACATTTGCTGATGGATCTTTGCTTCTGGTCAGATTGAAGGAAATACTTTAACCAGAACAATTCAATTAGCTTAAGATAGCCTCTTTCCACTTAATAAATTACTATATAGAGGGTTTGTACATAAGCAGCCATGGGCAGTGGTTCATTAGAGCAAATGATTAGCTAAATAAGGCCGAATCAGACACAAAAGGTCCTGTTGGCTCCCTTGAAGGGCCAGCCATGAGCTGCTCTCTGGTCTCTCACTGGTTAATCCGTTTTACAGGGAAGGTAGAACGATGGCATAATTGTGAATCTCAGAAGGAAGGATGGAACAGGGCACAGACAAGTTAGAGTTATAAAGTGGGCAAGTAATGGGAAAGAAAAGAAGGATGGAACAGGGCACAGACAAGCTAGAGTTATAAAATAAAGTGGGCAAGTAATGGGAAAGAAAAGATGTCTTAAAGAGGAGGCTGGAAATATGGCTGTGTGGAGAAACAACGGTACCTGCTGCAAACAGCTTAATGTGCCAAGGCTCATTTCCACATCCACACGTGCAAGCAAACATACTTTAGAGGGAAATAATGGAGTTGGTAGAACAATGGCCCAAACAGAGCATTTTAAAAGCCTCTTCTACTGTGCATTTCTGTATTTTCAGTCTTCTGGTGTGTTTCTGTAAGGTCTTTCATTTTAAACTTGTTCCTTTATTTTTCAATACCAGCCTCTAAAGGCTTTCCCAGATAAATAGAGCTCATTAGACTGGTATGATGAAGCCACATATATGCAGTTAGCCAATGTCAATCAAAAAAATGGTATTGGCATCAACACTTAGGGACTACCTTTGGTCCAGAGCTCAACCACCAAACACAAACTCAATCCACATGAGCAAGGTGCTCTGAGTGATGCTCCTTTGGGAGGAAGAAAAAGGGAAAACATTTGACTCAAAGTTATCTGAAGGCTACGTAAAACAGACAGCCTCTGGAGGGAGGAAAAAATGTTTGACAGAATTCCTATGACCTCGTTGCCAGGGGGAAAACCCACAATTAGCTAAGAAGAGAAATTAATAGGAAACAGGTAAAGTCTGTGATAACAGTGTAAGAGTTAGTTCAAATGAGCTATGTTTAAAGCCTGGGGAGGGAAAGAAGTGGAGCAAAAAATTAAATTCACAGAAACAGACAGCAACTCAGAGGAAAGGAAAACTAGAATGAAATTAAGCTGAAAAGAAATGGTAGTCTGTGGATCTAAATCTAGACATAAAATCCATAGATCATGGAGTTTTTTCTCCCTATTTCTAATGAAGACAATGTGTGTTTTGTCCATTTTTTAGGTGTTCTGTGTACAAAGCAGCTCCTGTTTGTTCAATGGGACTCTATCCAGGTATAAGAGCTGCTATGTGTGTGGGCTGTAAAACGGGGGCCTGAAACACTAATTAGCTGAATGAGAGGATTACTTTGGGAGGTGGCCATGTAGTCATGTAAAATGGGGTGGAAAGTCAAGTCTGGAAATCTGGCATTTGGGATTGTAATCACACATCCCTAGGGAAATAAACCCTGTTTGGCCATGGCATCTTGCTGACCTTGGGTTCTGAGAAGGTTACGTGGAGTCATCGAGTGGAAATCCCTTTTCTCCCTTCCCACACACCCAGCCTTGCAGGCTTGGTTTGGCACTAGGCAAGGCTGGCACAGCACCTGTTTTAGGGCAGGGCTGTGGGATGCCTGGGCTGGCCCACCCACCCTCACAGCCCCAGACAGAGCATCCTCGAGGTCCTCACATGGGGAGATGGTTACAACCAGTGAGTGTGAGCTGAGCAGCTCCTGAGCAAGTTCAGCTTGTTTTATTCTGAGGTACAAGCAAAGTAGCATAGTGTGTGCAGGCATACAGAGAAATATGGGTTTAAAATTACTCAAGGAGGTAAGGAGTACAGCTGAGAATATCCTGAAGGTGTGGATGGATGGGGGAGACACTCAAGTGCAAACACAACCTTCTCAGAGGACTCTCTGGCTGTGTCCACACTGCTCTGTCAGGTCTCTTCCAGGGCACCTCTGGTCACCTCTCACCTCCAGGCTGAACATGGCACAGAGCCCCCCCAGGATGCCCTTCTCGCCCAGACCACTTCATTATTCCTGTCCAGTGTGGATTTGGGCTTGAAAATCAGATCTGTTTTCTCACCTGTCTCATGTCAGTGGGGAAAATGAGACCCATTTCCAAACCCAAACCTCACTGGTTACTGTGGTCTTAGATTTTTTTTTTTCTCTTTTACTTAATATATTATATAAGAAAAAAGGGAACACAAGCATGCACATACACATTTTTTCCTCCATTAAATTGCAACTGTGGCCAAAGTTTTTGAAGCTAGAAAGAGATTAAAATGGCAGTACAGGCTCAAACTTTGCATTAGTAGAAGTGAGATGGTGGGCTACCATGGGTTTGAAAAGGGTTTACTGGGAGGGATGTGTTGTGCTCTGACAGCATCTACCACAACTAGTGAGAATCCCTCTTGGTCCTGGGGTCAGGATACCAGGGAGTAAAGGAGAAAGCTGTAGAGGCAGAAAACTCAAAGATGGAAAGCTGTAAATCCACACTCAACTACTGCTCAGAGTATTCCTCTGTTACTTATTTTAATTAGCATGTTATTGTCTTTGTACTTTCTGACAACACTAATGTTTGATCCAAGCCCTGCCAGAACTGAAAGCTATCTGAACAGGTCATTAACCACAATCTTCTTTGAAAAATTAAGAGACACAGCTTCAAACAACATGGCATATCAATGACTGACTTGCACATGGGGTCCATTAACTCAAAAGCTGCTTGTTTTCTCAGAGCTTATCAAAACCTTCCATCTTAAGGTAACTCAGCTATAAATACATACATTTTTAAATTTATGACATCAGAATTTACCCAAATATAGAAGTGTGTATTAAATCATTTCAGCCTTAACTTACAGAAGCATTTAAACTTAAAGGGCAAACCCTACGACTGCAGCTTTAACTACATCATGAGTTTAACCCCTCACCCTTTACCTGCTATTTTAAGATTTCCTACTCATTCAAACCAAAGATCTACATAATGCCAAAGCAATAAGGTCAAATTATTCCCTCATCTGCAGCATAATGAAGTACTTATCTTTTGAAGTTCTGAGTGCTCTCATGGCACTCAGAATATTTCAGCATTTAACTGTTGACCCAGAGTACTCACACTGAAGTCACCAGACTTCTGATGAATTTTACTTTCAAACTACTGAAAAATAACTATCTTTAAAGAAGCCAAAACAACTAACCAGCACACACTGATTCTAGCCACACAATCTAAAGCTTTGACGGAACACTCACAGAGGACATTCAAATCTTCCTTAAGTCCTGCAAGGATGGGAAGCTACTTGGTCTTACAGTCACTGTGATTTCACAAGGCTTAGTAGTGGTGTAACTATACACTACACACACACTATACACACTTTGGAGTTAATATGTCAAGTGTGAGGCTGCTTAAACTTAATACTTTAATAAACTTTAAACTTTAATAGCCTTCTTCAATATATTTTTAAGTTCCCTGCATGGTCTGTGTGAAGAGAAGTCCCTTTGCTATGACAGAAAGAGAAATGAAGGCTACATAGATGCCAGTAAGGTCTGAGACATTTTCTGTCCCTGTGACATCAACGTAGAGATGTTGATTGTTGATATGTCTTAGGTAGCCAGGAAATAGAAAACGATAACAGTCCATTTGGAAAAGGAGGCACAGAAACCCCAGGTGCATCCCTCTCTCCATCTAGATTTCCCATTATGGCTCGCATTACTGCAGCATCTTAACAGCCAGACTGAAAACTGCAGGGCCCATTTACCTACTTTTTAAGTGCAAGAGCTCAGAATTTACATAAAGCAACCTATTTTCTCTGTCAAAAGGATAGCATGCCTGGTTCTTGTCTTTTTTTTTTTTTATTTATTTACAATTATTCGGTCAAAAGGATAGCTTGCCTGGTTCTTGTCTTTTTTTTTTATTTATTTACAATTATTTTGCCTTTTCCTTGTAACAAGAGCAAATCCTGCAATGGCTGCAAGGAGTTGGGCAAATTCTGAGTCATGTCAATCACGACATCATGATTGGAGGAAAAACCTAAAGCAAAGGGAAAAAAAAAGATGTATGACAGATAACAAGATGAATACATATGCATTTCATGCAGTATCACATTATAAAAGGAAAATAATATTACAAAGATGTGTCCCCAAGCTCATCAGTTGCTTCGGCACTATTGCTCTATAGCTGTTATCAGCCAAACACCTTGAAAATGCCCAACTCTACATTTCTGTATAGCCCACAGCATCCAGGTCATCCCTATGCATATACAGTTTTCTGATTTACATTCTGGTTTGTTGAGTCTTCTCTTTTTTGGTTTTGTTGTATTATAGCAGCTGAAACAGACCCTGATCATGAAGTTGGAAGTAGTTCCACCAGGAAGGATTCAACAAATCCTCCAACCCCAACTCCTTTCTCAGGCATTGTCACTGATAAACTACCAGATAACTTGAATAACTTGAAGCTCTAAGTTCAAGATAACTCGAATTCAGTTGTCACACCCCTGAATGGGTCTGTACAGTCTGTCCTGCAAGCTGTGCTGAAACTATCCTCACAAGACTGCACAAACTACAGGCCTGCAGTGGTGGCCCCAAGTTTGGCTGAAAGTCCTTTTCCCTCTCTGAGGATGCTTGCATTGCACAGTTGGCATGTTGTTTGGCCATCAAGCCTGTAAAGCAGGTAAGTGGATGGAAGTTGAAGCTTCCATCAAGCTGAAACCAGGGACAGCATCCTTTCAGAGCAGTGTGTGTGATACTACTCATACCCATCCAGTATATTGTCATTTTTGCTTCCCATAGGCAGCTTCCCTGGCCTCCCTGGAAAGGGTTCAACTCATTTACTGGCTTGGGCTCATCACATTTCCTAAAGGCAAGTACCACACTCTTAATGTGCTACCAAAGTATTTTCTTTCCTTTTATATTATTCTGCCTCGACATCTATTCTAAATAGGAACCAGATGTAAGCACAAAACCTCACCCTTGCTCTAAGGCACTGCAAGTTAACTGACAACAGTCTGAGGACTACATATAAATGTCTGAATGTGCAATGAAATTTTTTAGGGACACTGTAACTTCTTAAGAATGCATACTTTACTAATTAAGTATCTGAAATGCTGTCCATCTAAGTCCAGGAGATAAAATTTAATTACAAATTGTGTCCTCTCACATTTTCACACCCACAAGGTGTTTAATGCTTGTCTTCCAGATTTCTTTTCTCTGGACCCTAACCACAAGAAAAAGAGATAATAAAAATGGGGAAGTATGTATTTGGGGTTAAGTGATGCTTATCTTTTGGTCTTAAATAAATGCTGACTCATAACTGAAGTGTGCTTAAAAATTAAAATATTGGTTCTTATACGAAATGTATTAAGACCTCCAATCAAACTTTTAAATGCTAGACACATAAGGCCAGAAAACCTCCCTCCTGTGCTAACAGCAAAATGAACAAACTGACTAGTCAAAATGAAATCCTAACTACAAGTTGGGACTCTGTGGTGGGAAGGTTCCTTTGGACTCCAGCTTTGATAAGGGAGTTATCTTTAGCCAGATTCAAATTATGTTATGAATGGAAAACCCAGAGGATTCCTTGAGGGGAAGAAAACACACAAATCCAATTTAAGGCAATAACAGCTGGACAACTTATCTGGACCTCAGGACATGGATCTTGTTATCAGACCTGCCAGTAACTCTAGGTTGCCTAGGCAGACCACCTCTTTGTGCTTCTTTTCCCAGTTGCATACACTTTCTTGAGCAAACATTTTATCAGCCCAGGATGTAATTCCAGTTATGAAATCATGTCAGGAAAATACAAAAAAAAAAAATAATTGAAAGATCAGATATTTTTCTGTTGACATTTTTGAACAAAAGATTCTGCACTTTTTTTTTTATTTATTATGAAACAATAATTTATCCCAAAATTTGCCTAAAATTTAACAAGGACCAATCCCACATTTCATTTCAGATTAAATTATACTGATTATACTATTTTATAATTAAAATTATAACTCTAAATTCTGTAACATATCTCTAACAGTTTCTTACAAAAATAGTGTATTTCAAGTCAGCCAAAGAAAGGTGTCTAACAGAGAACCTTTGATAAGTAATCCAAACCAGATGCCTAATTCAGAAAACAAAAATTGGGTAAAGTAAACCCTCCCCTTAGCATACACCCCAACAGAATTTATTGAGCAGACACAAGCCATATGTTGAACTAGCTCAGAACTCGATGGCTGTGCTAGCTCATGGTAACACTAACTTACAGCTCAAAACCTTGGAATTTTAGGTTTTTTTTAATCAGTTACACTTACCCTATGATAAGATGTGAGCCTATGGTTTTCTAATGTGTTTTCATGCTCATCTTATTACGGCTGAATCAATTTGTATGTCACAATAGTCACAGCAGGGACTGATGGCTTCCAGTCTGTGCCAGCCACATTGCACACAAGGCATTAATGTTACAAATTAAGAAGAAAAATTACAGTAGCATTTAGTAATTCACTGAAACCGACATCACTTTTCTAAACAATGAGGATGACTTGCACAGCTACGTAACACAAATAGCAGCATATACTTAACACATCTGCAGAACATTCGAGCCAAACAGTGTAAAAGAACTCAGCAGTAGAAGCACTACGAGGCAGGAAAGAGCTTGTCACAAGGTCTTGTTTGCCACCTTCAACCCAAAATATGGTAACTACACCTAGATCAACGCCTACAGGTATTTAACCAATCTGTTCTTGAAGCCCTGCAGTGGTAGGTGGATATGTTGCACTATTTCCAGACAAGTTTTCTGATACTTAATTTTTTTAATTTTTTTTCAGTTTAACTTGTAATGTTTAAAAAAATGTGGATACAGGGAATACATTATTTTTTTTACTACAGTTTCACTCTTTAGTATTGTTTCAGTTTTCTCTTTTAAACACACTTGGTTGATTATTTCTGCTCTATTTAGAGCCTTACACTTTTTCTTACTAAACTTGTTTTTTTATAGAAATAAATTCTCATTTGCCCAAACCACCCTGAATTCTTATCTTGCCCTGCAACAGCCTTGTGATCCCTCTAGCTTTGTGTTGTCTACAGATTTAACGTGCCCTCTATTTCATCTTTAATGTCATGAACAAATATGTTGATTGGGATAGACCCCTGCAGAATTGCTCATTTCATGGTTCTGTTTGATTCATTCATCCCACTTCACTGAGCACTGTTGGCAACGACTCTATGGTTTTCTTAAACTGTATTTTGAGTGACAGCTTATGAAATCTTACAAAACTCCAGCTATATGATAGGTACTGCTTTTCCTCAACATACAGAGCTTGCTATCTGGTGATGAATTAGAATTATATTGTTATGACAAGATTTGTTCTTTGCAAACCCTGGTAGGCTGCTATTCATGTCTACATTTTTTCTAGGTGCTTACAAGCAGGATGTTCAATTATTTTCTTCAGGATCCTCCCTAGTGTGAAAAAGTATAGATTTCTTTTATTTGAAAAAGAATAGAGAATGGAAAAGAAATGTAAAATGAATAGATAAGTTTCCAGACAGAATCATAGGAAAAGGTACTTGATTTGATAGATTTGGGACATGCATTTGTTGGGTGCGACTGATGACAAAAATATTAAACGTTTTATTTCCATATTTTTTTTTTGTTGGTTTGGTTTGGTTTGGTTTGGTTTTTTTTCCCTCCTCCCTGTATCTCTGGGAGCTAATCCAAAATGCAGCCTGTACACAGACGTGGCAATTTTCAATTAATATTTTTTCTGTGAGCATTATTACTGGATGCATATGTCTTTCCTTCAGTCCATGTCAATAGCTGGAGCAAGAGTGGGAAATGGCTCAAAAACAGAGAGTCCATAAAAGACTGTCAGGATAATCTGCATTTGTTTCCAGCTCTGCAACTCATACCTACTCTCTCACCACATACCTTTTTGCAACTAGGTAGAGGTGTTTTTCAAGAATTGTGAGCGTTGCTTGAGTGCTCATAATGAAAAATGACAAGCTTGTTTTCACCCAGGATAGTGAAAGAAGAAAATGAAAATGCTTTGGAAAAATACAGGAAAAAAGAAATCAGGAAAAAAAGAAAAAAAGAATTTCTATGGAAATGATTACAGAACTCAAATTATTTCTTTCACATCATAATGATCCTCGTATTATGCCTCTCTCAAAGCCTGGATGATGAGATAAGCCAATACTGAAATATCCTAGATGTTGAAAGTAGACATAGAAGGGTCTAAATGCTTTTAAACTGATGCACAGGTACCCTTCTCAAACACAGAATGGTTCATAAAGGCAGAATCATTTTAGTGAAGTTTACATCTGACATTCCAAGGACCTGTGTCTCTGGTCTGATTAGAAAAAAAGTGGAAAATCTCTTGCTTTTCCTTGTTTTTTTTTTTCCTTCTTCCAAAATGGCTCCAATAGTTAGCTGGGGAGGTAGAAGGAAACTGGCTCGTTTCTCCAGTGAGGTCTTGAGAGATATGTTAGAAAAAAGAGTGCTTAGAATCTGAGGTGGATCATTTGTTTTACCTTCGTGGAGTTAGAAACAAGAAAAGGTGTCCCACTGGCTAAGGGATGAGAAAGACAGCTTTTGAAAAGGAGCTTTTACAGAACAAACAATAACAGATTTGTGGCCTCTCTGGATATCAACAAACTGTTCAGGAGATGGGAGCATCTCAGAGGAAAGGGTGAGAATTAGCTAAAATTCTTTACAGCTGATTGCAATTATTCAGCATTGCAAAGCAATTGGAGATATCTTCACAGCTGGAAAGTGCATTTCATGTCTGAGAAAATTAAAAGTGTTATAGTCTCAAAGAATAAAGTGGGAATCAGGCCAATTTTTAAAACACTTAGAGAAAAATGCTTTATATATTTTTATAATATGAGAAAGGAATACAAAAGACTATGGCCAGGGACACACAAACTCCATAAATCTGCAGAGGATGCAGAGAAATGTCATAGTAAGCTCTTTTGCAGGTATATTGTATTTGGTATGTTATTTATTGGTTTGTTATTTAGCAGCAGCTCTAGCTTTTGAACCATACTTTAAGTTTTCCATATTTCACAGATGCAGAAAGGACTTATTTCTGAAGCAAACAGGAAACCAAGGCTCACACAGCCCTGGGACTATTCAGCCTGGTGAAGAAAAGGCTCAGGGGAATCTTATTAATGTGTATAAGTACCTGAAGGGAGGATGCCAAGAGGACACAGCCAGGCTCTTTCCAGTGATGCCCAGCAACAGGACTAGAGGCAATGGGCACCTGCTGAAATAGGAGGTTGCCTCTGAAAATCAGGAAATTTTTTCACTGTGAGGGTGACTGAGCACTGCTCACCAGTCTCTCACCTTGGAAGTTCCTTTGAGAGGCAAAGGACTGATCACTTAGTTTCACTGCAGGTTAATAATATTTTCAGTTGTGTTCAATTCCTTAATGATAGACACTTTTAAAATCCTCTCCCCAAGCCAGATTCTTCAACTGAACAATCCTACTGCTTATGTAAGTATATTTTTACTCAATTCAGTGCATGGTAGTAACAGTGGCTTAATAAACAAAGGATTAAATGGGCAGGGAAGAGAAATTTCATCTTGTCAACCAGCTTGTTTGTATTTACATCATATAGTTAGTACCAAATAAAATGATGGCAGATTTTTGTTCATTTTCTGCAAATATTCAGCTGCATCTTGGCAATACATAGTATGAAATATAAGGCTCTGAGGGTAGATATTTCAGGATTCCTTTTTCTTTGCCAGAAGGCCTCAAATATTGTGACTAGCCTGCAAACTTAGACACTATTTTATTACCAACACTCAGTAACATTTTAGTAGCTGAACTGAAAAGGGAAATAAAGTGCCCTCCTGCCAGTCTGAGGTGAAGATATGGACCCTGGCACTGACATAAAAGACAATTAAAATACTTCTGTCAGTACAATATGTGACATGTATCCTTTGTCCAGAAAACAGTTGGCAAATTGACAGGCTAACCTGGTAGTCTCCTAAGAAAAGTAAGCCTCTGTAAACACATTAATGGACTCTCATCATGACTCTTGAAGTTTTAGAGCTGTTCCAGCTGCATTTTAACAGAAAGGACTATTAGAGATACTGAATTCCTGCAAGTATCCTAAAAGAGATGGATGATTGAAGAAAATTCTGGAGTGTGAGCTTAACCATATACCTAGATATCAAAGAAATCATACAAAAAGAGGACATTATGAAACAATCAGCCTCTTAAAAAGCTTTGATGAACATTTGTAACATTAAAACCAGAGGAAATTCAATTGTGATGCACATAGCTGTGTGGAAATCAGTTATCATAAATTACTGACAGAACACTTTGACAAGAGATGCCCTATGATGAGAACAAAGCTGAAGGAGTGTTGAGGATCATACATGAGCAAGCTTCTTGACAGGGTTTTCCCATGTCTGAAGGTCTGGAAAACTGTTCATTTTCAAGATTATTGGGTATGACTGCATGCTTGATTCTCAAAGACTAATGCTCCCTTTGAAAAAGTCTTAAACTCTACTCTTCCTTGAATACATTTATTTGAGAAGCATCTCCATGGGCCAGTACCAGCAGACTGCATTCCAGCACAGTTGCTCACAGACAAGGAAGTTCTCTAGAATGGCTCTTTGAAAATATTTTTCAGTGGAACATTTTGCAGCATTGGGTTGCCTGGAAGTTTGTGTCCATCAGGAGCTGCTGTGACTTCAAAACAGCTTCTTTCAACAGTAGAGCTCTGGTGGTCCTGTTCCTAAAATCTTGCTTGGCTTTCCACATTGGACACTGTCAGAGAGAGGATATGTTGTAGATGACCCTACAGGATGGGGTCTATCTCCAGATTTAAACAAGTAATTATAGGCTCTATATGTGAATTAGTTTTTTACATTCCTGTTATTGATATCAAGTGCAAATCTAGGGCTCATCTCAGTTACTATTTTTCTTACCTTATGGTAGACACCTGACCTTGGTCAGCAGACCATCTAGATCTTCACTAACTTTATTGGGAGCTCAGATACGTGGCATATATATGAGCATTAAAGGAGTGATTTGGGTACCTAGAGATAGGCACCTAGTAACTTTTAAGAAACCCTAGAGAATCAGAGAGACCTGCACAGATCTGACACAAGACGTGCTGGAGAGTCTCACCCCTTTGCAGCAGGAGGACAGGCAGGCTGCCCTGACTCAGGACACATCTCTGCATAGAACCCTGGCTCTGCCAATATATTACATTCAGTTTCAGGCTTCTGAATCAGGAGCTGACTCCCACTCCATACATACATACATCTATATACATGTATTTATATATAGCACAGATCTCAATCTGTTCTCTCAGGGGCAAAATCATTGACTTTCCCCTCAGAGGCTGTTTTAAACTGGATGATAGTGGTTTGTTTATATTGCTCCTTTAACGTTTATAAATTTGTTAAGTTTCTAAGTTGAATTGCAGAGCCAAATTTAAAGATAATAAAGTTTTCAGGAAGTGACAGCAGGTAGGTTTGGCAAAAAGGATTCCAGGCATGGAGGCTTATGAAGGTGACAGTACAGAGCCACTAATTGTAGAAGGCAGAGGTTTTGGACATTTTCTTTTTTATTTATATACTGTCCCTATTCTGATTGTAAACCTGGGTGAGTGCTATGAAGTGAGGTTCAACAAATATAAAGAAGTAGGGAAAAGAAAGCAGCACTGAAAATGTGACTTCTTGAGAAGAAATCTGACTTTTGCACAGACCTAATCTTTGCATTAACCTTCTAAAGATTATTAATTATTTTAGATTTTTCTTAAAATTTTGATATATTTCAGATTTTCAAATGTTTACTGCTTATCTGTACTTGCCTCCTCATGCTAGAAAAGTGCTGTCACTTCCATCATGAGCTGAAAAGAAGTGTGAAAAAGCCAGGCAACAGTGACAGAAAAGCACTTAATCTTTCTGAATCTCTAACACTTAAAGTTTAGGTAGAAGCTTGGTTTATCAATGGTCTTTGAACTAAATCTGTATCTGTTATCACCAATATTTTCTGAACTTCAAACTGCTCAAACGGAGGATTAGATTCACAGCTGGTAGCTGCTGGGATTCTATCTGTAAGGATCCTGCTAGTCAGGGTGGTTTTTCATGCTGCTGATAAAAAATAGCTCATAATTCTGTACAGGTCAAGAAAATAGCACGTTCCCCCATATTTTGGTATGCTTCTTTAGCTGCTGCTTTGACATTGAAATACTATGATTTAGCATTTGTTATAAGGTGATGGGCACATATTGTAGAACACATTGCCTGCTTCAGTGCTGAAATTGCTAGCAGCTCTATTTGATGGCACCAGCATCTCAGGTTCTGGAGTCCTTTTTTAGTAATTGTCACAGGTTTTTCTGTACAGCCACCCACCCTACCTCTGATGCATATAAACACAGACAGTTTGGGTTTATTGCCAAGACATAATGACACTTAGGTGCAGCCTTCTTTGAACTTGAAAACAGTCATCATCCCTCAATACTTTCCTAAATCTCCTCATCTCACATATCTCCATCCTATATGCAATTAGTCATCTCCACCTTTATGGTACACCTCTCCTTAAAAGCTGCATGTTGCTTTCACATGTCTAAGTGATTATATGAAAGACTGAACATGTAGACAGGCTACTACGTGTATTTCATCAGTGAACTGAAATATCCCCTACCCAGCCTCTCCCATTCATCTCTGTCTATCAATACATTAAAACCTGTCAGAAAATTCTAACTATTCAGATGCCACTGGGAAAAAAAAAATACTCAGCTACCCACTCAGGCAGCTAGGAGTGGGAAGAACCAACTTTGTGCCCTCATATTCCACTTCAAGACTGTGTACTTCAAGCCTGACAAAATAGCTTTGCATTGCCTCCTCCATGCTCATTACTAGCTAGACTGTCATTAATCAGAATGTTCAAAAAAGGCACTTGGTTCATGAACTTCTGTGTGAGACATTTTCAAAACAAAAATGATGCTTTAATCTCAACAGACAAAGAGCATTACACAAGTGATTGTGACTGATATTTTCCAAAGTTACTGAGAAAGAGTTCTAGATAAGAAAAACCACAAACCATCATGCAGTGCTTATAGAATCTTTTTCTTTCTGCCTGTTTCACTAATATAAGTCCCAGTTCAGTAATTAGGTTGAAGATTCAAAATAAAATCTTTAAACAGGTGCAGTTTTAAGACTTAAGTTTGGGTTTGTTTTCTTTTATGTAGTTAAAGTCCATTACAGGTCTGCTGGGCCTACAGTCTCTACATTCCCTGGTCTTCTCCATGATGACCCACACTGTTACCAGGAGGAGATAAAACTCCTCCATAGCAACTCCACAGAAAACAATGAATTGAAGCTGACTAAATGCTCTGCATGCACTAAGAAGAGCCTGACTGAGACTGAAGCTGGGCTACAAGCACAGCTCCAGAGAAGACCACTGGCTTCATCCCAGGACCTGGGACTCCTCAAAGGGTAATTTCAAGAAAACCAAAGATACTGAGACATGAAAGAAATGCAGTGGATGATGAAGCTATTGGTGAGAAATTTCCTAGGACAGGAAACAGGAGCTCTGTCAGAAGAACAGAATTTGTGCTGCCAGCATTTCAAGAATGGCAAATGACTCTTCAGGCTCCTTGATGCTTTCATGCTGTTTCCTGGCTTTTCACCTTTACACTTTTTATCTCATTCTGGGAATGTTGCCAGACTGGAGGCACTTTGCCTGCAACGCTGTCTAGCCTTGCTTTCTGTATCTCTTCCCAGGCAGCTCAGGTGAGTACTTGAACATTCATGTAGCATCATGTCCCAGTGGCCTAGAAACTATGCTGTACAACATCCTTTACACATCTTCACACAGGACCATTCTCTTCTCCTGGCTGTTCTATATCCTTTTGTTCTCTCCAAAACTACCTGGCAACACCGCTAAAAAAATCCCCAGATGTTGAGACATAGTTTGGCATAAGATCAATCACTGTTTATTCTGAGGAGAATTACATGCAGCAGATCCAAGTAAAAGACAACTTGTATTGTCAATGCCTCCTCTTGTCTTCTGCCTTCATGCACTGCAAATAATTATCAGTTGGGTAAAGGTGTCAAGATTTATAGAATATAACTTTAGCCTGTGACAGCAAAATAATGCCCCTTGCCTCCCCACCTCCCCAAAAGTCCCCAGATAGCAAGCTTTTGTACTGATCCACCTGGGTAACTCCTCCTGTCCACGAGTTCACAGTGGCTGCTAACACACTGAGCAGCACACAAATGCCAGAACAAGCTCTGAGGTGCTGGACTGCCTATTATCCAGATCAGGGGGGCTCACCAGACCTCCCTGTAGCTTTCTGCTAGTTGTTTCAACACCCAGATGTGGGATGATGTACACAAATGCCAGAGCAAGCTCTGAGGTACTGGACTACCTATTATCCAGATCAGGGGGGCTTGCCAGACCTCCCAGCTTTCTGCTAGCTGTTTCAACACCCAGATGTGGGATGATGGACTGGTGCATCCCTAGGTGAAGATGCTGCCATCATACACCCTGAGGCCCTCTAAAATGTCTTAGATCCTCTTATTCACATACAGCTAAAATGTCCCTGGAAAGCACTGTGCATGCAACATACAACATATGTTTGGTTGGGTTAGATCCTGGATTCAGGTCTGCTTTGCAAGGTATCAGAGCTGCCATCTTCTCACATATGACTTCTCACCTCTCCCATCTCTTCCAGATGCCATTTTCCTTATTACATAAAAGGATATAGCTCATCTTGCTGTCCTTACCACCTGCTGCACAAAAGTTTCATCTCTTTCATTTCAGTCCTTTCCCTCTGAGACAAAGGCTGGGACATACTATACCTTTTACCTCACTGCTCAGGAATATACCTGTTGTAAAGCCTGCCACGACCAGAGAGACTACTAAGGAGGCCCTTAAATGTTTATGAAGAAGAACTGCTCACAGTCTGTCTGGAGTGAACATGGTAACTATCTTTATCCTTATGCTTTTCTGAGGGAGTCTCAGAACCTGGTAGTGAAAGCAGAAACTTGAATCCATAGCTCTGAGTGCAACCCAAATATTTAGACAACAAATTGAACTTATCCTTTCTTGGTCCTTTGATAGGACAATCCATGTCCTATAGTTAGACTGTCAGCTAATACAATGCTACACAGATTCAAGTTTAATAAGTGAGACTTCAGCTTCACTCCTGTGCTTTGTAACATTCTTAGAAGACAGCTACATCTCCACTTCAGTCTTCCCTCAATATACATGCAGATCTAGGCAGTCAACCACCCAGCTAGAGTGATGTCTGGCATCCTCAAGCAGCAGATCAATGCTGTGATTTAGATAAAAGTATCCAACTCATTTATTTGTTTTTATGCCACTTAACTCCCATCCCATCTGTGGATGCTGCACGCAGTTTAACAAGATAAAAATGTTTTATGCAGGTTACTAAATTTTAAGGAAAAGCTTTCATCCCCTCTTAATTTGCTATTCAACTACCCATCAGGGTAAACACCAAGTGACTTGGCAGATAAGTCAGGACATATGGCTTTGAAGAACTGGTAATTTAAAAGTACTTGGACAGGCTTCCTCCACTCATTCACCTGAATTTTTGTTACTCTCTTACACGTGCTCTAGCAGCTGGCACAGCTAAAAAAAGTGTAGCAAATATAATGCAAGTGACTAAAGGACCTCTTCCTGAGTTGTGTTAATGTACACCACAAAAAACTCACACACAAACCAAGTGGACTAGAGAGTTTAAACAGAACTTTAACAAGATCTGACTTTTAGTTTTTGGTATTTTCTTTCAGGAGGATGAAATATTAGAGGGGTATTCAGTGGCATCTCCTAATTTTGAAGACATTGGTTGGAAAACATTTCCAAAATTACAAAAAATGTACTATTTCAACTAAATGCATTGATTCTTGGTCATAATTAACATATTTTTACTTTTCCCCCCTTTTCTTTCAAAACATTTAAATGTTTAAAGAATTATATTTTGGAGAAAAATCGGTTCTTTCAAAATATAAATTTCCACTGCCTTGAAGAATTGTAGCTTTCTGTTGATACAAGCAGACATTTTTTTTCTTGTTGACATTGTCAATGAGCCCTTGAATTATGTAGGAAATCCTATGCTTAAAAATTCTTTCATGTTACAATTATTACATTATTACATGAGGGAGAAGCCAAAATTAACTGGGCATCATACATAGCATATTAACTCATGAATATATAAAAACAGTGAGAGTTAATTCATTTACTTGTAAACCATGAGTCATAGCAGGGTTTTTCTGCATTTGAACATTCATAACTTTTAGCATTAATGAAATGTTTGGGAATCTAAACTGTTTCTTGAACTTTGCAGTATTTAGCATGTGTATTTTTCGTATTTCTTACTAACTGAATGACTTTTCTTCAGGGGCAAAATAAAACCAGCAGAAGTGTGAAATCTTGACCTCACTGAATGACAAAACTCCCACTAACATCAAGGTGTCAGGATTTTACCACACATGATAGGCATTATACAAAGAATGAAAACTAAACAGGCAAAGACATCCTGTTATTAAAAGCAGAGTCTGGAAATGAGTCATTGTCTAAACAACATGGCAAATGTTTACAAACAAAAGTAATAACTCTAAGCATCCAGATTTTAGATCTTTAGCCTATTGTAATGATTTTTCACCCAGCAGGTACTTTTGGTTATATTAAATACACACAGTTGTTTCTGCTTCACCAAAAATGTAATCCACATTTATCTTCTCTTCAACATACAACTGTTCTTAAAAATGAACCACTGTGATTGCCTACACTTACAACACCCATAGAATTTTAACAGTTGTTGGGGACCCCAATGCAAGCAATGGCATGTGTGTGAAAACAATCTATTCATTTAAAGCCCTTTTTTTGCCAGCACTGGTTTTCAAGTAATATTTGCATTTGCATTGGGCAGGTCTGGCATTGTACAGACACAAAAGGAGATGGCTCTGTTCAAATGATTCATGATTATTCTTCATGCTTTACAGGAATGGGAAGACCTTTGACAGGTGCAATCGGGGAAACCAAGGAAGAGAAGGAGAAGCAGGACCCTTCATAGCAGCCAGCAGTGGGGTCTGGCACTGAAACAACACACTTGAGCTGCAGCCCAGATTGCTAACCTGCATTTTGGAGCAATGCTGTTTCTGGCTAATTTAACATGATAATATATGCACCCAAAAAGTCAGCTTATCTTTTGTCTGCGACAGCGTGAAGCTCACCTAAACCAAGTTTTACTATTTGCATTCAAGCATTTCCATTACAGTAGCTGTGACCCATCCAAAAAGTAGTCCTGAAAATGTAAAGAACAGCCTGAAATTTAGGCACCTAATGTAAAGCAAATTTGCAGACTTTCTAGCTAGTCCAAAAAAAGTGGTTTCTACCATCTTAAGACAAGTAATTGAGACAGACAGCACCAGTTGCTCTCCAAGGGTCTCATTTTCTCTCCATCTGTACAGGGAGCCCAGGCAGCCACATCAGACACAGCTTTGGATGTCTACCATCAAGTAAGATGAACTCTGCTCTGCATTGAGACACTGGTGGCTTAACCAGCTTGACACAGGGCCATGCACTGACCCTTCAAGCACCTGGTACATTGAGAAATTCTCATACATTGTATTCTCACTTGCACTATCAGTTGAGAAGTAATGATACAAGGCAAACATCAAGCGAATTTAATTTTCTTCCCTTTCTTTGACATAAATCTGTTGGCATTATAAAGGGGCTCTACTTTTACTGTCTAGAAAAGAAGGCAGACACACATTTGTACAAAGACTAACTATAGTTCTTTCTTTCCATAACAAAACAGGCATAGAATTCATGTTATTTTATCAGCAAAAATTATACTCTTTACCTATTATCTGCAATTCTATCCATAGCAAGTACACTATACAGTAATTAAAGTATATTGTATGCATTATTTGTCAAAGGGCTGTAATAATTTCAAGATACTATCATAGAAATACATTCATATAGGACCTATAATACATGAATATTGCAATAGGTGAAAAATTAATGCAATATTAAAACTAGTTTTAAGTTTTTTCTTCCTTGAGGAGTCCTAGGAATATCAGAATTTGCAGGCTATGTTATCCGTTCTCCAATAGTTTCTCAAAATGAGAAAGAGGTGTAAGAGGCTAGCTGCCTCCTAGAGATAAGTATCAAGTCTGTGGAAAGGGGAGCAGAGTAGGTGCCACATTTATCATGAATGAGACTGCATGTAATGATTTTTTCTTTTGAGAAGAGACAGAAGGGAAGGGAGAGGAGTTTGCACCTTTTTAGCTGTCTGTGCTAGGATGGAAGACTGCTGGAGACATGTCTGAAGTTTTGATCAACTGGGTCACGTCTCCCCCATGTTATCTTACTGAGCTGAGAGATGGTGACCTCCACAAGGATGGTCTGCAACCTTTGCTGAGGTCAAAGGGAGTTTCATAATTAATTCAAATGGACCACATCTTACCAGTAATATTCTCTTTGGAATTATTTGTGTTTTTGAATGATTAAAGAATTCTCATTAATATCTGCAGGAATGTTACCATATCAGAAGTCTCATAAGCAAAACCAAACTGTTCTATCAAATTCCAGTTTTTCCTGAGGGAGTTTATAATGGACACAAAGCTTTGACATGAAGAAGTTTGAATATTCTTACTGTGCAGTCTTCCAAGAAAGAATTTTTATGTGTGATCAGTTAAATGGGAGTCAAATTCTGGTTTTGTATAGAAGGCAATTAACAATTCACTCAGATGCAAGTGGAAAACCTTGTGATTCAGGCTGGGGGTAAGAAGGATGCAGGATGTTGAGAACATTAGGTTGGGTGGGGTTTTTGGACAACCTGGTCTAGCAAAAGATGTCCTTGCCCATGGTTGGCAGGTTGGACTAGATGATCTTTGAAAGTCCTTTCTGATCCAAACCATTCTGTGATTCTATGATATCTAAACAAATAAATACAATGAATACAGCATCCAAGTAATTGATTTTCTGATTTTAAATACTTTTATGCAAGGATGATGGTTTCACTCAGCTGTAAGTGGAAAACCTTGTCAGGCTGGGGGTAAGAAGGATGGGGGTAAGAAGGATGCAAGATGTTTAGAAGGTTAGGTTGGGTGGGTTTTTGGACAACCCGGTCTAGCAAAAGATGTCCTTGCCCATGGTTGGCAGGTTGGACTAGATGATCTTTGAAAGTCCTTTCTGATCCAAACCATTCTGTGATTCTATGATATCTAAACAAATAAATACAATGAATACAGCATCCAAGTAATTGATTTTCTGATTTTAAATACTTTTATGCAAGGATGATGGTTGGGTTTAATTTTCTTTTTCTTTTTGCTTACTCCCATTGCACAATTCCTCTTCTCCTTAGAGCAGACTCCAAACCTAGAGAAAATCCTGTACCTACCTGTTTCTCCCCACTGGGCTTCTTGTGGTTTAACAGCAGCTCCACAGCACCAACTACCTCCTTTCGTATGGCGTGCAACAGAGCGTCTCCCACATAGACATTGAAACTTAGGAGCAGCTCAATGAGCTCAAGGTTCTCATTCTCAATTGCAATAAGGAGTGCAGTTCTTCCCAGGGGATCGATGCAATTAATATTGATCTTGAAATAAATTTCTGCTTCCTCCAAAGCTTTCTTTACACTGGCATAGTCTCCTTTCTCCACGGCGTTCAGATAGGCTTTCTCTGAATGAGACAGTTCAGACTCTGCCCGTACGATCCGAAGAGGGATACGATCTCTGTAGGGAGCATTGACACTTCTTTTGTAGTAGAACTGGGCCATATTTCATGCCATTCTAATACTTTGTCTCTGCAATGTGAAAAGAAAGATTAAATCAATGATATATTTTGGAGGGGTACAACACACCAAATTAATATTTGCAATATAGAAGTATTTAAATCACATACTAAAAAGTGGTGTTGAAACAAATCTAAATGGT
>NW_008612890.1:0-8602 GCF_000691845.1 Merops nubicus
GCCCCACTCTCCAGCCTGTCCAGGTCCTAAGATAAGACTCACTGAGAGTCTGTGGGTTGAGTCTCGGTATCTCTCTCTGAGAGGGGACACCTCAGGTCAGAAGTGACTGTCCACTGGTAGGGCCAAAAGGGAGCCACGGGCTGTCTGCAGAGACTGAAGAAGGAAACGACCATCTCCTTGTAATAAGCTCCTAACAAGCTGACAAAAGAGGACGTGTCTGTCATCCCCAGGAACTTTGCAGAAGGTCCTGGGGATACCAGGGTGTTCTAATTTATTAGCATCTGCAGAATAGCATCTTAATTAGAGGTCGACCCCTACAGGCGTGCGTAGCACCATAGACGTTTGTTAGTCTAGCAGTCACCGCATTAGCATTGAGACATTCCAGTTGTTGCCACCTACTTCAAAGCACGTTGTTGCACCGGGCACTATGCTGAAGTCCCCAAATCATCCAAAATTTTACGCATAAGCCATGAAGTATGTTTTCCAATAAAGACAGATTTCAAAAGTCTAGATATTTTAGTCAAATGAACCTCTTCCTTTACACCTACTTTACAAGAAATAAAAGCATGGCCTTTGTAGGCAGGCACCAGGACAAATGAAAATTGGCTTTTTCAAAGAAGCCACCACACTAATTTGTAAAGTCTTTACAACAAGATGACATCAGTCAGCTACAAAAAGATTTGGTAATGCATTCAGTTTCACTTTATCTGAATACCTGACAACCACTAGTTTATCTATGCCTCCAGGTAGTTTTCTGTAGCCTGCACATGATCCAAGAGTCTCCTAGAATCCAACAGCTGCATAATTTTACACGATTAACAGATCAAACAGAAAGTTAGTAAACTGTTCCCACGCTCTCATCTTATCTTTTAATCAGGAGAAAAAAACAAAAAAAATAGAAAGACTGCGTTAATGCTCTATTATCGACTTGCAGATGATAGCTATCTTATAGGCAAGACTTTTAAAAACTTTTTTTCCACTTCAAGTATACAGCTGTTCCAAAACACCGCGTGTTTGGGTCGTTTCTTGGAAGTGTCAACCATCTTTTAAAAAGGCTTGCAATAAATGTTAAAACACTTGCATCGATACTGCTGTAAAGCACAGCAAATCCTGTTGGAAAGCCAACGAACAAGGCTTTGTTTTTTACAGCTGGTCTAGCAAATCGCAGACCCTCGCAGAACCAAACCGACCTTTGGAGACAACCCAGTTCAACCCTGCTACTAGGGGAAGGGACACTATGCTCCATCAGATAGCTCAAAGTCCTGCCAAATCTGACCTTGGACACTTCCAAGTGACGGAGCATGCACAGGCTCTTTGGGCAGCCTGTTCCAGCGTCTCGCCACCCTCACTGTAAAAAATTATTTCCTTAGAATCCATCTAAATCTACCCTCCTTCTGTTTAATACCATCACCCCATGTCCTGTCACTACAGGCCTGCCCTTCTTTCTTAGAAACCCTGGTTATAAACTGAAAGGATGTGTTAAGTTCTCCTCAAAGGATCTTCTTTTCCAGGCTGAACAAACCCAGTTCTCTCAGCCCTTCCGTCATCTTTGTGGCTCTCCTCTGGACCCACACCAACAGGTCCATGTCTTCCTTGTGCTGAGGACTACAGAAGCTGGATACAGTACTCCACGTGAAGTGCCTCTACAGAGCAGAGTAGAATCACTTCCCTCAACCTGCTGACCATGCTTCTTTTGGTGCAGCCCAAGATGTACTTGGCCTTCTGGGCTGGGAGTGTGCATTGCTGGCTCCTGTCCAATTTTTCATCCACCAATACCCCCAAGTCCTTCTCTACAGGGCTCCTCTCAATCCATTCAACACCCCATCTGTAACAATACTGAGGATTGCCCCAACCCATGTACAGGGCCTTGCACGTGGCCTTGTTAAATTTCATGGGGTTCACACAGGCCCACTGCTGAAGCCTGCCAACGTCTCTCTGGCTGACATACTTTCCTTCTACTTAATCAACAGCAGCTCTCATCTTGCTGTTATCTGCAAACTGGTTGAGGGTGCGCTCAATCCCACTGTCTGTGTCACTGGTGAAGATACTAAGGACTACCAGTCCCAGTACAGGCCCACTTGCTACTGGTTTCCAGCTGGGTGTTGAGCTCTTGACTCTTCAGATGCAGCCATCCAGCCAACGGATCAAGCCCCTGTCTTTCCAGTTATGCAGGTAACGAATGTCATACTAACCCAGTTGCCATTGTTGATACTATTTCAAATAAAGTAACTGTCAAGTTCAGTCATCACTTAATGAAGGCAGGTCCTTTACATTCCCAAATAATTAAAAAAAAGCCAACAACAAATCCAACCCACATCATCACCATAACCACTTCAAAAGCATATAGAAGGTCACAAGGACCACTGACACAGAGTTAATCCTAATGCACAAAACACAGTCACAAGAGCAGAACTACAAGTCATTTTTCCCTAACAAATAAACCTTCAGCATAAACCTGAGAAGTATCTCTTCATCTGTTTGTCTCCTTCTGAAAAGAAGAGGAAGAGTTGCCACCTAAACCACTGTCACTTTACTTAGTTGCATTTTTTACAGCATT
Organism: Merops nubicus; assembly: GCF_000691845.1. NCBI lineage: Eukaryota > Metazoa > Chordata > Aves > Coraciiformes > Meropidae > Merops > Merops nubicus. The sequence continues at coordinate 2,558 of NW_008612890.1, forward strand.
CTCTTCCAGAGACACCGTCAAAAAGAAATATAAAAAAACCCACAACTTGCTAGAATGTTAGTCTGTATCACATTGCAAGGCCTCTCTTACAGACCCGAAAGTCATTATTTTATAAGCTCTGATTAACTCAACTACTGGCACTTGCTGTTCTTTTCAAAGGAAGAATTTGACCACTGTCAGTGAAACTACTGCTGTGATAAACATTCCTTCTTGCTCAGTAGATGCCCTTACAAGTCCCACGCCCAGTCTTCAGTGCAGAGTGGGCTATATTAGAGCCCCCTAATGACTGCTGCCTGCTGCCCTCTTCCCTAATGGGTATCCATAATCAAGAAATAAACAGCAGCTCATTCCATACACTCTTCCCCCATCCACAAAGCAGCAAATGCTACCCTAAAAAAGCTACATTAAACAGGAAAAATTGCATCTAAAGAAATCCGTGTGTCAATCTTAATGACAGCTCGGCACGGTCTCCATTACAGGATCAATTATAATGAACAGATAATAGAAAATGCAGCTCTACAAAATAAGTTTATGAATTCTTTTTTGAAAAGAGCCAAAAGAACAAATAGGAAGCAAAGTTTTCTTTCAATGCATTTAAGTAACATGTCCTAGCTTAACTTATTTAGGTTTTTGGAAGAAAGGAAAAAACCATCCAGCTACCTAATCCCCCTCTATATATTTCATGTAAGACACTTCACATCTCTGCTGTGGTTTTGTTGTGCATTGTACATCACACCTGGAGCTAGGTAAAATTCTTGTAACAGTTGCATTAAAAACCTAGTCTGAATTCTTTAAAATTGGGCACAGTGCCCAGTTAATGCTTAGAACTCAATAGCCTGAAGTATCAGGTCAAAGCCTGCTGTAGCACAAAATGGGGAGGGCACTTCTCCCCCACTGAAAAACAAAAAGTAATCTCACGCCAGGGAAAAAAAAAAAAAAAAAAGATTAGGTTTACGGCACAGTTTACACGAGCTAAATATGTTCAAGTAAGAAGCAAATAACTGAAGAACGAACAACATTCATTTTTAGTCTTTATATTCTCAAATGGCCAGTCAGTAAAATTCCTAATTTGTAAATGGTAATAATTCTAGTCCCTGTGCCACGCTAGTCAAGGCAAGAGTGCACAACCAAAGCAGAGTCTAACACTTTATAAAGGACCAACTATCACCCTACAGAACAAATCTTCACTGGTCACTTGATGCTTTCGTTGCACTGCTGCTGATACTCAGGCACACAGGACTGCCTGGGATTCATTAGCCTTTCAAGCTCCACGACTCTGAATAAATTAAAAGAGGATGAACGCTTACTCATATTTTGTATTTCTCTGAATAAAGAGTTGCTTTACAACACTTTGACTAACATTTTAGCTTAGAGGGCACACAGAGCAGCAACAGTGTTTGCACTTTTGTAGACTTTAGGAGGTTCTTTTACAATTACTAGCTGATCAGCATCTTGTCATGGTTTAGGGTCAGAGCTGCCTCCAGATCTGTAACAGCAGCTCTCTGCTAACCCTCCCCTCCCCGCCCTACAGGGGAAGAGGAAAGGAATATGGGAGAGAGGCTTATCAACTAGAAAAGAAAAGTAGAACATCTTTAATGAAAATACTACTACTACTACTAAAATGGAATATATACAAAACCAGTACTGAACCCAACTCCCCCCTGATGGCAATACATCACCCTCACCCTCGATGCTGTGGAGCAGGCACAGGGGAAAAGTCCCAGACCGGGCTCAGCAGCAGCAGATGGCAACTGCCTACAGGAGCTGGATTCTGGAACTCAGTTCAGGAACACACTGAATGTTCTGAAGGCATAATGGCTGGAGTCCTCCTCAGACACCGGCCATTGAAGAAGCAGCAAAGGGAGGAAGAAGGAAGGGCTTGACCCTTGTGATATCCTTCAGCGTTTATACCAAATATGACAGATGGAATAGCCCATTGGTCAATTTAGGGTTGCTTATCCTCTCTGCTCCTCCCTGCAGGTGCAGCTTTTACTTTCTGCCCTCCTCAGTGTGGTACACAAGATTAGCAGTGGCCTTGGTCTCCATACCAACCCCTGGCAGTAACTCTAAACATTGAGTGTTATCACTGCTAAAAGCAGACAATGTCTGCGTAAATACACCGTTAGCTTCAGAAACTGCAGTTAGTTAGACAAGCTCTAGCTGTAAAGTAAAAACCACCAAATGAAAGTTCTGTCCTACCCCAAACCAGGACAATCTATAAAACCAAGAAGAGTTTTACTTTAAATTACAAACACATTGTGAATAAGTAGGTTTATGTTCCAGCACTTTGGGATGAACCAGAGAAACTCTTCCCTTAATACGTCAATACAATTCTATAACACTGACTTTGTTCCTTTTGGAATTTTACGTGACCTACAGTTGTAGTAAAACTTTGATATTACAGACTGTATCAAACACTTTTTATATTTATGTCTGCATTACTGAATTAAATTTATATATACCTTTTCATATCATCACCTTCCGTCACAGAAGTCAATATTCTTTTACAACAGGAATGATAACACCTTCATAAAACCATTATAGGTTTTGTTTTGTTTTTTTAAATACATCAAAGTAGTAGCACTTTTTACCCACTAAAACCAAACCAGGCTACCTAGAAAAACACCTCACCTGCATCAGCTCTGGATCGCTGACCTGGTGATTTTCCAAATGGGGTCTTCATTCATCTGTGTTTAAGTGAGCAGCAAAGCTGCTGGACTAGGGTGAAAATCCAGTTCTTTCCAACTCTCAGGGTATCTTCTTACACTTGGAAAAAGACAGCTACTTGTTAATCCACCATTCAGCCATGAATTTGTCCCTCCTCAAATGCAGAAGTCGCCCTGTAAATTACAGTACTCTGAAAGACAAAGTGATAGAGTGTAAGTAGTTTGACTTGAGACTTAGTCAAGATAACCATTAACTGACATGGTGAATGTAAAAGTAATTTTTTTAATTATCTTCTGTTTCTGCAGCCTGTTTTTCTACTACACAGGAAGTTCCTTCATATTCTGTTACTCTGAAAACATTCAAACACAGGGTATACAGGGCAAGAATACAGCAAAACACGTACCAGGGCTGCTACGTTCCCTTCAAACTCACAGGCAAGTTCCACACCACAAAGTAAGCTACATAGAGAGAGGAAAGCTCCTACAGAACAACTGCACTTAGCACAGGAAAGGATGACTACTAGCTTGGAAGAAATTGTCCTAGAACTTTGGTGAAGGCACTACCAATTAACTACTTCCACTGATTAGAAACAAAACACCCTCACATCCACAATGCAGAATACTTTTGCTTCACAGAAGTGAAAAAAACAAACAAACAAACAACCAAACAACCAAACCACCAACAAAATCTCTTGGAAAAGTCCAGCTCAAAAAGGTATCAAAACCACCGATTCCACTGCAATGACTGCTCAAGCCACAGTGTTGGTTTAAAAGTAAATCGACGGGAGAGATGAATTTACAGAGACTACAAATCAGAGCTACAATTTACTAAAATGATACACAGTGAAAATACTGTCTTTGACCCACAAGGATGAAGTACAACCCAGCACCCTGGGGCACGAACAGCCCGGTGCCCGTTAGCTCCTGTGCTGAGCACTGTGTGGTTCCCCTGGGTGCACAGCAGAAGGAAAGGAAACCTGTCAGTCGGGATGATGGTTGCAGTTCTGTTGGAGGAATGATGGCAGTCTCCCCAAGAATGGCAGTCACAGTCCTGCTGGAGTTCTCTTCCCCCTCTGGATCCAATGAGCGGTCCCCAAGTCCCAAAACCCAAAGCTTATATATCCCCAGGTTCAGTGGGAATGCCCAGTACCTCCCCCCAGGGGTCAGGAGTTTCACAATGGGTCGTTTAACTCTGTGGATGGTAGGATATTTTTGGTTTCCTTGATGAGCTAGGCCATTGTCAGTGCAGCTGGGTCCATGATGGTCCACTACCAGAGAAGACTCCTCCTGATGGGTGTGAAGGTGTTAGCACCTCCCTGGATCTCTTTCCTTATCTGTTGTAGCCTGGGGTGTGAGGTCTGCCCTGGGCAGCTGCTACCAATGATTTGTTAATAGCCCGTTAGTAATGACATAGAGGGTATACAATATACAGTTTTTGGTTATACCCATATAGTGATAAACTGGTCCTGTCCCCTGTAGCTATGACAACCACCAATTTAAGTCATCAGTTCACAGAAGATGTGAAGAATTTTATAATTCACTACACCTGAACTCAGATTCCTAAAACATTTAATCATCCTGTTCCTCCAGATGAAGGAGGTAAGTCCAAGGACAACTTTTTAAGTTCTTTTTATAGTTTATTTACAGAAGCTTGTGATCGCCTGAAACACTGAAGAATTACAGGTTAACTTATTTCAGACTAACATTTTTGAACTGGAAACATCTAGATCAATCCAATACTTCAGTGCTGCACACAATTATGAGAAGTGATCTCAGATCACCCTTTAATCCTCATTTGTTTATGAAATGTCACTGCTGCAATCATGTTCTCTGTAACCTGTCAATCAGCACTGGTATTCCCTGTTCAGCTTTGGAACCTGCTGTCAATTTTCACACAGGGTTTAAAACCAGAGGAATGCCACTACCTAGTGACCCAGCTGAAGGAAGAAGTGTACCTTATGCTTGTGGTTTACTGAATCAGGAAACATACAAGGATATGCCTTGAGGAGTGGTAAAACTTATGCATGAAAAGTTCAGTCTGCATTTAACAGCACTTGTCAGTTCTTCCATGAATTGCACGCATTAACTTCTGGGAAAGTTAGCACAGCACACAGGAATACCCCTAGGAAGAAACAGCAATAGGGAGACAAACATTCTGTAATTTGCAGTTTCTAAAAAAGATCGTGCTACATTTGGAAGACCTAGACATTCACAATCAAGAATTTCTAAGAATTTGTGAAACTAGTAAAATTCACTTAAAGGAACTTACTAGTTCTTCCACATTTCATCTCTTCCCAAAATGTAACAGAGCGTATACACAACAATGCTGAACCATACCGGGGCAACAACAGTCTAACTTTTAAATGCACCTAAAGATACAACAGGAAGCAACTGCTTGCTTAACTGCCTAGCACAGCACAAGGATTGCTTTTTTTCTACCAAGCTCAAAATTGTTTTCCTATGAATTAAGTTAGTACAGAAGCATCACTGAATATGAAAACAAACTCTGAATCTAGAGCACCATCGAGACATACTACCATGTTTAGTCTCACAGGCACTGCTTGAGCATACAAGAAAAATCCATTTTTTTCCTCCAGATGAGTTATTAGTTCAGAATGAACTGTAATCTAGTATTGTATTATTCCACTTAAAAAAAAAAAACAAAACACACAAAAAAACCCACAAGAAATGCCCCAAAACATAAAAAAACCAATCCCCTCCAAAAATCATGAACTGTAAAAACCTTTCATATGAAGAAACTTACATACTCTTTTACAGTAAGTCATTGACCTGTTACTCAAACAGCTGTAACTCTTTCATAACACCTATGTGTTATACTTCCCACCTCACTATTTCCAGTTCATGGCAAAAATATAAAGTACTATATACATATTTTCACTTCAGTGGTTGTCACATAGCTATGTTTACAAAGATAACTAAAACACCACTCAAATAGCATACATCCAATCTAAGTATAATACATCTAATTACATCATCAATACATCTAATCTGAAGATACTAAGTACATTTAAGGTTTCCTACAGCTAGAGGTATCCTGAACAAGTGGTGTGACCCTATCGTTGTTCTTTTGATACCAGTTTTGATCTGTTTTGTTTTGTCAGCAATACTATATATCATAAATTGGAGAATGATGAATCAGTTGACACAGCTGACATTTAAACTTAATGCACATAACATGGTTGATGTTCCATCCAACATGGACATCCCTGAAGTTATCGACACAAAGAAGATTGTATGGGGAAAAGTGAAATAAGAGAAGATTTTGATGCACGTTTTAAAACAAATAATTTATTTTGTAAACTGTTAGAAACAAGCTGGATTATTTGTAAACTGTTTGATTAATATTATTGTTATAGTT
>NW_008612891.1:0-883 GCF_000691845.1 Merops nubicus
TGAGCAGGGCAAGGAGAAATAAAACCTCAATCTTAAAGCACCGTCCTCCTGCTCCTCCCTTCTTCCCGGTCTCGACTTCACTCCCGACTCTCCCCTACCTGCTCCCTCTCCGTGGTGCAGGGTGATGGGGAGTGGGGGTTGCCGTCAGTTCATCGCACCTTGTCTCTGCAGCTCCCTCCTCCTCATATTCTTCCCCTGCTCCAGCGTGAGGTCCCTCCCACGGCAGACAGTCCTCCACAAACTTCTTAGCCTGAGTCCTTGCCGTGGCAGTTCTTGTGAACTGCTCCAGCTTGGGTCCTTTGCACGGGATGGAGTCCTCCAGGAAAAGACTGCTCCAGCATGGGGGTCACAAACCCTGCCAGCAAACCTGCTCCAGTGTGGGGTCCTCCGTGCATGGATCCACAGGTCCTGCCAGAAGCCTGCTCCAGTGTGGGCTCTCCAAAGAGTCACAGCCTTCTTCAGACACATCTGCTCCGCCGTGGGGTCCTCCATGGGCTGCAGGTGGATATCTGCCCCGCCATTAACCTCCATGGGCCACAGGGGAACAGCCTACCTCACTGGGGTTCTCACCACGGGCTGCAGGGGAATCTGTGCTCTGGCACCTGGAGCACCTCTTCTCCCTCCCTCTTCACTGACCTGGCTGTCTGCAGAGTTCTTTCTCTCACACATTTTCACACCTCTTTCTCCAGCGGCAGTTGCCAAAAAGTTTTTTCCCCTTCTTAAATATACTCTCAGAGAGGCTACCGCTGATACGTCACTGATGGCCTCTACCTTGGCTAGCAGTGGTCCATCTTGGAGCCAGCTGGCATCGGCTCTATTGGTCATGGGGGAAGCTTCAAGCAGCTTTGCACAGAATCCACCCCTGTAGCCCCCCTGCTACCAA
>NW_008612892.1:0-13255 GCF_000691845.1 Merops nubicus
GGAGCAGACGGGGCGGCCCCGGCGGCCGGGAGGTGCGCGGTGCTGGGCAGAGCAGCTGCGTGCGGCATGGGCGAAGTGAGTACCTGCTTTCCTCCGTCTTGTCCGTGGGGCTTTGCCCGGACTTCGCTCCGGGCTGCCGCTCGCGAGTCCCTCTGCCCTCCCGCCGGAGGACGGCTGTAGGGCGTCATGTGTTCGGTTGGTTCCCTTGTTGCTGCTTTTCTTCTCTCCGTCACCGTGGCTCCTGGCTTTGTTTTTGTTGTTGGTGGGTTTTTTTGGTGTTTGTTTGTTTGTTTGTTTCCCCAAGTTTAGTAACCGTTTGAGGAGCCGTTTTACCGGCAAGTCTCAGGTTCTCCTAGCCTCCTGGTCTTGTTAAATTCTCCTCTGTATACCTACCGAGGAAAGAAAATTCACCTCACACCAGGCTACGCCGAGGTCCCACTTGCGATTTCTGAGGCAACAAAGAAAACATACTCTTAATTTGCCGTGAAAGATAGTTTGCAGTCATTGAGGTTTGCAGTCATGCAGAGCGAGCTCTAGGTGGAGGATTTTCCTCTGTGCAATGATGTTGCCTTGGTTGCTAAGCAGTGGTGACCACATTTGTAGGAAGATGGAAGAAGCACACAGAGGAGAAAGCGCAACAGGAAGAGCTGCAGAGAGCAATGTGTTCTCATCTTGGGCAGCCTTGACCACTGGCTACTTGTGTAGAAAATAAAAACTCGACACATTAATTGTTCTCGTGTGCCGTGTTACCTTAACTCCAAACTTCTTGCGTCCTGTCTTGTACTCCAGGTAAAGCAAGCTTGTTTTGTTTATCCAAATTGGTTTGTTGTGCCTTTTATATAAAGAGCAGTAATTTGGAAAAGTGCAATATGTGCTTTCTGAATAAGTGGTACTGCTTCAGCCTCAGGATAATCTAGGTAGGAAAATGAATGATGGGAGCAACTTGTATACAGAAGTATGTGATTGATTTATGACAAGTCATGCAGTGGGAAGCTTTTAATTAAGAAAATGACTTTTAGTATATTCTCCCCCTACTTATGTAGATTCAGATTTTGCTGTTTAACTTGAGGACTCCAATCTATATGTTTCTTTGCTACCAAAATATCTCATTGTTTCTGGAATATATTGAAAAGAATAGTTCAAGTGGGATGCAACAAGCAAAATCAGGTAGTGGAAGGGATTTTTTTTTTTTTTTAGTTGAATGTGTTTTGGAGCAAATATATGTGGAACTCAGAAACAGCACCCCTCCTTCTCCCCCCCCCTTAATATTTTATAAGCTGAATTCCTGCGATTACATGTTTACCATATTGAATGAAAGCCTGTTTGACATGACCATTTTTTGTCAATAATGTGTGTGTAAACGTCTTTTAGCTTCGAAGTGGGATGAAAATCTCCTTTTTATTAGACTCTGATCAATTGCATCGTTGTTGTTGTTGTTGTTTGCCAAAATCAGTGGTTGCAGGCAAATGGGAAGAATCCATTCTGTACGTTAGCTCTGGTCTCTGTGGGAAACAGAGTGGCTCCTTGGCCAGCCCTGGCGCAACAGGGTGCGCCAGGGTGGGGAGGCAGAGCTCTGCTGCCTGCCTTGCACACTGAGGTTCAGGGCAGTCAGAGGTGTGCACAGGGTGCTGCAAGATTTGCCAGGGGCCAGGTTGGCCATCGGCCAGTCCAAGGTGTTTGATATCCTCTTCACTCACACTCTGTTGCTGTCACCTGCCTGTGTTAGGGATTCAAGAGGATAGTTTCATCTAGGCTTTTTTCTTTTTTTCCTAGACATTTTTTAAAATCCTGTGATTTCAAATGGTCTTCTAAAGCTGTATTTAGCTGAAGCTTATACCACTACAGATTTGATTAAAGTACAAGATTTATGTAAATCTTAGGCATTGATAAATACTTTTATATTATACCTAAGAGACAGAAAAGAAAACATCATCCCTTTCATATTTATAAAACATTATTCAGTGTTTACAGCTGAAGATCAACAGAAAGGAACACACCAGATTGTTGATTTTAAAAGAACACAGTAAAAGAAATGCAAAGTGCAGGTAAATAGTTAAGACATTAACAAATTCCCAGGCTTTTAAGTAGATTTTATTAATATAAGATTTTATTACCAGCAGTACAGTATTGAGGTGGACAGGTTTTGCCTTCAGTATTTTATTTCAAAACTCATTTGTCTTCTTTGATGCAAAGATGAAGCTTTGAAGTAATGCTTAAAAGATACTTTGCTTTTCTTCATACAAGTGAATCTATTGTTACTACTTACTTACTGCTAATAAGCAATGATAGCATGTAGAAGACATTCTGTCTTATTCCAGTATAAGGAAAAATACTATCCCTGTATCGAATCCTTTAAGCATGTGTGTCCTCATTTAATTTTTTTATAGGGACATTAAGTTGGATGCTGTCTGCAGCATGTCCTTTGGGACTGCATATGCGCATGCAATCCAGAACATGTGGCGAGAAAACTAGTATAATTTAATCTTCAGAAAGATTTTTCCCTCCTGTTGCAATAAATTGTAAACTCAGCCCAGGCAAAGGATGTATTTATCAATAACATTCACAGCTGTCATGCTCCTTAGAGAGAGGTGAGTCATTCTCAATGTTGAGTGATTGTGCTGGTTGAAGCACTTCTGTCCAATGCACATTGGTCTGTTACCAGGGGAGATTTCCCGCTAATTGCCTGCTTCCTCTTGGTAAGGTTATTGTCACTGTTAACTAGTTGATTTCCAGATAGGAGATAAAACCTTTCTCACATTTCTATGTAGCATTTTCCCATGTGATGTAATAAGTTCAGTACAAATAGTTTCCTGAAAGTCTTGGAAGAAATTCACTGTAGCAACTCGATAGCAAAGCAGATATTTAAAAGCAAAGTGAAACCATTTTGCACGCAGTTATTGCTACTTTTTTTTTTTTTTTTTTTTTTTATGTCAGAATGCAAAGAGGCATAATGTCCCTCCATGTTCTTGCAGCATGACCAGCTCTGCAGCCCTGCTGGAGCACACATTCTGTAGTGGCTGGCCCTTGCCTGTGGGGGCTGGCAGCACTGGGGTGCCACAGGGGCCGGTACGATGCCCAGAGTCCTTGCCAGGGTGTAGAGATACGATGCCTTTTATGCTGCACCCAAAGCAGCAGCACGCAGGTTGTCTGTAGTTTGTGTCTGCCTTGTAGGTACTCCTGAGAGACTGCCAAGACTTGCTGCCCGACTTCCTAGAAAAAGCTAGGGCAAGCCCTTTGCATTTGACTCCCTCTTTGACTTTTGTGTCTGGACAGCTCTGATTTACTGCACAGTTTATCCTGGTATGAAAATAAGTAGATGATACAGTGAGAAGATATAGAGGGAAAAAAAATAACAAAATAGCAAAAACAAACTTGAAAACCACTTTGATTTCATTTTAAGGTCCATGCAGCTTTTCAGGACTTTTATAGATACTGATTTACTTTGCTACAACGTCATTAACAAGGGTGTTTTTTGTGCCATAATTATGCAATTTTAAATCCTGCTGTGTTCATTAATATATCTTCAGGTTTTTTGAATGTATAACGTGTCTTGGAATATTTACAGCATCTACGATAAGTGTTTTGCCCAAATATTTTTACTGTGTATAGATAACTTCGAGATCAATGGATAGGCTATTATAGATTGTAGAAAGGCTGTGTCCTTCTGCATTTGCTGCATTTCTCTTCTTTCCATTAGTCATTCTTGACCGTTTCACTTCTCATCTTTCTTACCATACCCACCGTTGTGCCTCCACCCTTCCCTTAGGACTTACTCTCATGCTACTGCCTCTGCCTACTGTGACGCTTGCCCTCCTAGGTTAGACACAGTTGTCTGCATGTGGGCAATTTAGCTGCATGTATTGAAGCAATGTTTGATATTTGATCAAACAGCTCCTTCCTGGCTGCCTTTTGTTTCTAGTACCCAAATGCTTAATTTTTTACTTCTTGTGTTTACTTCTTGTCTGTGTGGCTTGACCAATTAGCATGCAGATACTTTATAGTAGTGAGAAATGTGCCTTCTGATCAGCTGGCCAGACACTGAGGAAGGGTTTGCTTTGAGGTCTGCCACTTAAAAGGGTGTTTCTTTGCTCTAAATCCCCATCACTGGCTTCTCTGGTAGCTGCCGCCTGGCAGTTGCGCATTTCCTCAGCACTGAAGTTGTGGTTGGCCAGCAAGTGCTGTGTTTTCCTGTGCTTGCTCAACTCTCATAGCTCCACACTGATTCTATCTTACAGCAAGGTTTATATTCAAGAAGAAAACCTCAAAGTATTTGAAACAAATACAATGATTTGAAGTTATGTGGCACCTTCAGAGTTTCTAATATACCCGGATTAATTGGTACTGTGGAGGTGGAGGAAAGCAGCTACAGCATATTGCGTAGCTACAATGTGTTTATGAAACTTCGCAGCATTGTGTTGAAAAAATTCTGATTTGCTACAAGTTTTACTGGATTTATTTATGTAGTACACAGGGTGTTTTTTGGTTGTGTGGTGTGTTTTGGTTTTTTTTTTTAGTAAATAGTGGGAAGTTACTGGGGAGAATGGGAGGGTCATTATTTGGGAGCTGAAATTACTGAGTAGAGTACTTCTAGTGTTGGCTATCTCTGAATACACAGGTCAGCTGAGGAAAAAGGAAGGAGAGATTTGGTCTCGAAAAACAGTCATAGTGAGGTGATGCTTATTAAGGAAAATAGTATATGGAGGAACTGCGCAGGTAAACGTGTCTATACAAGTGGGGTTGAAGGAACTTCATATTTGGAATCACCTCATATTAAGGGTGCCATGAAAGTGATTGCCTTCCTTCCCAATCCATCAAAACCTGAAAGATCTTTATTTAAAACAGACAACTTAGGTTCAGCACAGTCAGAGAGATCTTGTCCAGGAACAGAACCACTTATTGGATAGGAGGCACTGATTTTCTTGGTGTAATCTATTTTTTCTTCTTTCCTATCCCAGTAAAAATACAATTTGTTTTCTGTAACAGTACTTCTGTCTTGGAGCATGGATACTAGCTTTTGTGTAGAGCAGTGATGGTGGGTAGTGTTCAACTTCTGTTGATCTTGCAGTCTGTCTTGCACTGCCTGCGATCAGTCCTGTCATTGCTGGATTCAAAATTCTTGATCAATACAGCCTGTATTTCTTCTGTAGCCTGTGCATGAGATTTCAAGGGACACAACTACACAACATAGTGGACAATTGTTAGGTAATTTTGAGCTTTGTATTTTATACTGTATTTATTATAAAAATATACTAATGAACATATACTGGGATTCAATAATAGGTCCTAATTCTCAGAAGCTTATTTTTCTGTTTGCAGGCTAATATGTATTTTTAAGAAAGTTTGACTATATTTTCTCATGTTAAAAAGTGCATACAAGAATCTCTTTTTACAAGAAGAGATTTTAAGGTACTCTCAAGTTATTCACTTCATTAATAACTTGGCCTTCTTGGGAAAAGATATTTGGACTTGTATGTCATTCAAGTGATGTATCCATTTTCAGTTCTTTTTTTTAAGACTAAGACTGTCATAGAGGAGATGTGATTTAATGCTTTCAGGGCGTAAATACTTGTGCTTGATGCTTTGACGTTTCAGAGATGATATTTAATATTTTGTAGCAATTTCTGTGGTTTAAGAAAGATGATTTTGTTAATTAGATTTAATAATTTGATAAAAGAAGGGTCCATTTATCTCAAGCACCAATCGCATTTTGTCTTACTTTCTTTCACTCTGTTCCTGTCTCCTGATCCCTAGAGGTGTATTTTATTTTCATCTTGCTGCATCTTAGCCCTTTCCCTGAATTCAAGCAGAGTTCTTACCTTCCATGTAGTGATGATGTACTGCTTCATGGATTATGAAAAGGAATAAAATAATAACTTCCCAAGGCTTTGCTGCATTAAGTAAACATAGATGGGATATGTGGTCATCTACACTTACAAGCTAAAGTATCTGTGTTTATTTTATGTCTAAATAATCACAGGGGTTTTCTGTTTAGGGATAGTACACACTGTTCTCATGAAACAAGTGCACCAATATATATGAGTTCATAATTTAAAGGAGTCCAGAAGCTTGACATGAGTTTGGTGAGGCACTATGAAACTAAGAGTGTCTCTTGTTTTCTGCCATAGATACATTTCTCAACGAAGTTTTCAGACAGATGCTCCCCAAGAAGTTTTATGTATTGTGAAAAGAGAGTACAGAAATTATTGTAGCCTTGTGCTTTTCAAACTTTTTTTGTTTGGTGGATTGAAAAAGTTTTCTGGAGCCTTTCAGAAATACTGTTTTTCTAGATTGTTGTAAAAAATGTGCTTCCTCCTGCTTCATGTTTCACTTCTTGTGGATTTGATCTGGACACAGGGCCAAATAGACCAGTGGCCCATAAGAGTCAAAGAATTACCTAATAATTTAAAGACGTGTAGAGGATGAGAGAGTCTCCATTAACCTGAAAAAAAAAAAAATTATTTGAGAACTTGTGATGACAAATGATAAGAATAATTTTAAAATTAAGTAGTACTGGATGGATATGCTGACAATTATCTCACAATTTTCCTGAGGGACATAGATATAGAAGTGTTCTGCATTGAAACCAAGTCATTCTATTCTATAAATGAATCTTATATTGTAAGGCATTTTTTAGGGTTATTTGTGGGTAGTGGGGGTGGGTTTTGCGGGTGGTGTTTGGTGGTTTGTGGTATGCTGTTTTGGTTTTTTTTTTTGTTTTTTATAGCCACCATACCATTAGCCTTCACTGTAAGAGGAAATAAATAAATTTCTAGTTCTTGGTAGCAATGACTTTGCTTGTTTTTTAGAGAAGTGCTTGACAGTGTGGCAACTGCATCACAGAGGCAGACAGACTAGGCAAACAGCATGAAGTGTTTATAAGCCTCAGAACAGCATCTCCTATTCTTTTAAACAAATGCTATCATTTCTAGAGCCAAACAGATGTGATGTATGTTTGAGAGCAGTACTGAGACCTTTTTCTTTTTTTCAGGCTTTTACATTGTTAACATATTTATGTTAAAACTCTGGAAGTGGGACAAGGGTGTCTGACAAGGACAGTAGTTGCTACTCCATTTGTATTTGTAGGTTATGAGGATTCTAGTCCAGCTCAAATGGAGATAATAAATAAGGATGATCTTTAAATTTTTCTGTTTAGAATTTACCCCTGGTCAGTCGGATTGAGGGCAGCATTCCTCCTGTCTTAGGTTGAGTGTTTCAGATGACAGTAGTTTGGTGCTTTGTAATTTAAGAAATCTAAATGTGTTTACCAGCACATGAGCCAGCCACTGCCTTTTTCATAGTTTTGCATTATGGGTATGTGTGCTCAAAGATATATTTTAGAAGGACATAAGTGATTAATTTTGGGGATTGAAGAAGTCTTTGGTAACTGATTTTCTAAAAGTGGTATTGGTTTAGTGCCATTTTTTGCTTTCTTATGTGTGACGCTTCTGACTCTTTTCCAAAGTTTGTAACATTTCATTTATCCCTGTTCTTTACTCACTTAGTTTTAGAAAGCTAGGTATGAATTTGAAGATAATCACCTTTTTTTTTTTTTTTTTTTTTTTCCCTTAAGCTTATAGAGCTGTTTTTTGTCTAAGCTATAAAATACACAGATAAAAAGATAGATGTATGACTCCACTTTGTCTGGAGTTCTAAGAGATGCAGGGAAGTGAGGGGGAAGTCAGGCAGGCAGGGACTAATAGGCTGTTCTCTTATGATGAATACTTGATTAAATTATTTATTCCTACTGTATGACTGCTAAGGAAGGAATACAGAAGGTTTTGAAGCTGTCATTCCACAGTGCTGATAAAGTACAGTGGCTCTGGTGATCTGGTCTGAAACAGCTGCTTTCTTTTAGCCTTAAAGAGAAAATGGTAGTGAATTAAGTTTAAAAAAAAAAAAAAAATTCTAAAACCAAATCCTGCACTTTGTATAGTATTTAATATAGTAATTCTTTAATAAATATTTTCTGTGAATATCTTGCAATTGTTTTAATTATATTGCAATTGTTCTATATAATTGCTGCTTTCTGCAGCAAGGTAGCACTTTGGGGCAAAGATTTCCTTGTTTCTAGGAAACTATGTACTATTGCATTCATATGAAGAAAAGTTGTGTACCTATATCAAGAATCAATAGATAGTCCATGCACTAAATTACACTTTGTTGTTTTTTGTTTGGGTGTTTGGTGGTTTTGATTTTTTTTTTTCATGGCACACAAGTTATCAATGTGCAGATGAATTAAGTAATTGTAGTCAATACAGGAATATTTAGCCAATAATACAATGCTCAGATATCTAGATGCATGATGGCAAGTGCTATGCTGCTCAACCTTCTGAAGTGTATGTTTGAAGTCTTCATGATACGTTTGTAAAAATATTTGAGAATATTTTCACTCAAGGAAAGAGTATTATGGTAATTTCTAATAATTTCCATTAAATTTCATGTTTGAATCCGCACAAGAGCCTTTGTTTATACATAGTTTACCCTCTGCTCTCTCAGCTTTGATGTAGGTGTTAGGGAGGGGATACAGTCTCTTAAGTCCTTCTCATTCCTTCAAATGTTGCAAGAAAAAGCCCTTGAATTACTTTATTCCACATTTATTCCATATTTTATAGTGAGACCCTTTCATTGAATTGCATATTTGCCATAGGGTGATTCCAAACCATCCCTTAAAATGACAAATTTGCATGAATAATGAACTTGATTTACTGTTATGGAATGAGCTACCTATTATCATACCAGTAATCTTTCACCTGGAACATCATTTTCTGTTCCTTTAAATCATCAGGTTTTTAAAGGCACATTGTGATATAGCCACCTTTTTCAGTTGCAAATCAAGTTGGAAAAGTTGCAGTAGTACCTGTCCCCTGTATGCTTATGATTCCTTCTAGTTACTGTTGCTGTAGGAATATTTTCACAAATCTTGCTGTAGGTTGCCCATATTCATCTGGTGCTTTCAGCTCCAAAGTCAATTATTAACAAGTGTTATTTCTAGAAGTATTGCTATTGGGTCTAGATTTGATAATGAACAAACACTTATAACTGTCAGGGAAATCAATTTGGATATTTCCTTCCCTGATCATGCTATCATGTTGTATTAATAAAAGTGACGCACTCTGAAGTGCTTTCTTGCTGTTTGAGGTGGGCCACGTTTTCAAAAGGGTATTTACCTCTTTATATTGGAGACGGGCATTTTTCAGGTGGGGACAGGCAGACAAGTCTGTCATCATAGACAGGAAAGGACATGTTTTGCTGGCTCAGCAAAACATCCAACCTGACTTTTTGAAGCACACCAAGTGCCCGGGTTGTCAATGACCAGAAGAGTGGATTACACCAGAATGCTGCATTTATCTTTGTCTACAGATGAAATAGCTCACAGAAATTATTCTTGTCCATCAGAGAGAAAAGAATCTTTTATGCTTAATTGCCAAAAGTTTTCTCATTGTACATAGCAGTGACATCCTTCAGACTGAGCTCTGAATCGGGTAAATCGATTGCAGAATATATTTCCCTGGTTTGATTCTAATTTTATCAATAGTAATGCTTCATTTAATAACTGGCAATATTTCAGTATTTTTCAACAGTCTGATGTGGTATAGTTTTACTGCTGCCTCTTATTCATGTATTAGCTGGCAATGAACATCAGTGAATGCAACTTTGATTTTTTTAAACTCTAAATGTGGAGGACAAAACATTTTCAGTGGAAAGAAAGCAATTATGAAATTAAATTACTATTTCAGATTTGCATTTCCTTTTTAATTCAGCAGATTTTGCTTTCTTTTAGAGGGTACTGTCATGTCTGTTTATTTGTTCCTCATTTCCCCTGCAAGTGCCAGGATAGCATTAACTTTGGGGTTTTGTTTTAGAACAGCTTAATCTAATTTAGTTAATTTTTTTTTTTGCTGTCCATTACACAATCTAGAACACGGGTAATTTTTCAAAAGCAAGTAAATTAAAACATGGGATCTATTTCTAGCTGTTCTTCAGAGTCTTCAGTGGTGTGGGTTTTGTACAGTTTTGTGTAAGTTGAGAAAGGCTTCCTGTTGTATTCTTGCCAACCATATGTACTGTCAGATAAATTTTAGTGCAGGCCTGTCTTGAAATATAGAGCCAAGTAAAATAGAAACCCAAGAGGAAAAAGGGATGATGGAGGACAAATACTTTATAAACTATGAAGACATTCAGATTCAAGCCCCAGAGAAAACTCCTACCAGAGCTGCCCTGAATTTCCATTGTTCTGGCTTAGGATCACATGAATGTCTGAAAATGACTGATAAAGACTAGGAGAATGAACATTGTTTACAGAAAAGATTCAGTAGTAGGGGAAAAAAAACTCATAGGGGGAAAAAAAAACTTTTATAAAGAATTACAGCCCTGAACAAAACAACAAAACAGACCGAGTGTAAACAATGCAGGGCTTTTTTGATTGTGAAAGAGACCTGTGGTTAGCATCCCAGTCCCACTATGACATTTCCAAACACTTCAAATTCAAGAAACCTGTTTTCCAAGTTTCTCTCACCATGTATTTTCCTTTTGTCTTTTACTCCTGATAGAAATCAATTCTGAAGTGGAATAGGTCTGACTGTTAGAAAGTGTAAGAAAACCAAATCTCTTAACACATTTTCATTTTACTATACCCTCCTGACACATTTGCTTGATGAGCATTCCTGTGGATTGCTGCAGTGTCGAAGAGAATGCACAATGTTCATTAGTGTCCATACTTATAAAATGTAGTTGTTAGAGTCACAAAAATGTATGAAAATTTAAGTGTATCTTTAATACTACTGTGGTATATTAATTGAATTGGGCAGGACAGAATATGCAGATGACAGGATTAATTCCTTTATATTTACTATATTTTCATTCGTGAATTGTATTGCTTTTTGACATGAAAGCTGGAGTTTAATGTAACTGTGATATTTATTTATTAATATGTATATCAGTGATCTGGATGAGGGGATTGAGGGCACCCTCAGTAAGTTTGCAGATGATCCCAAGTTGGGCAGAAGTGTTGGATCTGCTTGAAGGTAGGGAGGCTTTACAGAGGGACCTGGACAAGCTGGATTGATGGGCTGAGGCCAGATGTATGAGCTTCAACAAGGCTAAATGTTGGGTCCTGCACTTGGGCCTCAACAACCACATGCAAAGCTACAGGCCTGGGGAAGAGTGGCTGGAAAGCTGCCCAGAAGAAAGCAACCATGATCGACAGCTGGCTGAATATGAGCCAGCAGTGTGCCGAGGAGGAGCGGATGAGAGAACTGGAGCTAGTTAGTCTGAAGAAAAAGAGGCTGACAGGAAACCTTAGCAGTCTCTGTAGCTATCTGAAAGGAGCCTGTAGAGAGGTGGGGGATTGGTCACTTCGTGTAAGTAATAGCTGATAAAACAAGAGGAAATTGTCTGAAGTTGCACCGGGGGAGGTTTAGGTGGAATATTGGGAAAAATTTGTTTACTAGAAGAGTTGTCAAGCATTGGAATGGGCTGCCCAGGGAAGCGGTTGAATCACAGTCCCTGGATGTGTTTAAAAGTTGTGTAGATATGGTTCTTAGGGACATGGTTTAGCAGTGGACTTGGTAGAATTAGGCTGATGGTTGGACTTGATGATCTTAAAAGTCTTTTCCATCCTAAATGATCCTTTGATTCTATATCCATCAGTAATAGTAAGATACTGCAGAAAGAGGAGAAAATAATCTAAATCAGAGTTTAATCAACAGTTCCAACTTGACAGAAAATTATAGTTAAGTCAAAGACTGTGTTCAGTAGGTTTTAGGGGCAAAAATTTTGTCTGAAAATATTGATTTAAATTCAAACTAAAAAAAAGTTATGACATATACAAATCATTATTCCATGTATTCCATTTTATCTTATTTTAGACTTTTAAAAAAGTTGGCTTATAGACCTGATAATTCAGAGGTGGTAATTAGTTCCCAGGCTTGGTTTGTTACAAATTCCTGTCTCTTGTATGCCATTTCATGTTCTTACAGATCTGTGAATATCTGTTTTCTTTTTCACCTATGGAAGCACTTTTATTTTCTGTTTCAAAATTTATATCATTTATTAATTGCTAAATTATAACTGAAGGTGGGTTGTGGTTTCTGGGGAAAAAGCTAACTAGTTATATTTAGATCATTCCAAGATAAAAATTATATTACCCAGGACTAAATGTCAGATAATGTTCTTTTCAGATGTTACCGTAGTCCCAGAAACTTCAAAGCCTAGGTGATGTAAAGGCTTAAGTGTGAATTCAAATATTTTAAATGCAACCAAAACAAGATGATTTTACTAACAGATTAGCAAGCACTTCTGTGTTTGTCTAATATTCTTACTGCTTGGCAGTTTTCATATGAACTACCTTACAAGCTTAGGAAATTTATAATTATTCTGTTTCCTATTTCATAAATACATCTACTTTTTCATGTTTTAGTGGTGCATTTTATATAAGCAGGCTTTTTACTACCTTAGTGGGTGAGTGCAAAAAAAAAAAAAAAGGGTAACCGAGATTGTGAAATAAGGGAGCTTTTCTTTCATTCCAGTCTTTTCTAAGACTCCATATTGTCATGGGTCTGCACATTTTGGTGGCAATTGCTGTTCTTTTCCCATAACTTGGTTACCTCCAGGCAGGACATCAGGAAAACTGGCATCTTTATAGAGATCTGTCCAGCTCTTGTATTTTACCTTTACTTATTCTTAGGGGAGTCTGTGAAGAACTGATTATGGAACTCTGAAAGTATGCTTGTATTTTCTTGCTGTTGGTTTATTAAAAAATGACATTAAAAACTGTGCTTGTTCAGTTTTTTTATTTGAGTTTTTGTTTGTTGGTTTGTCAGATTCAAATATTTAGAAAGTAAAGTTTTCTATGTACTGGATCAGATGCAGTATGAACAGTGACATTAGTGTCATGCCAAAATGTCTCATTACTGTGGACAGAACTTTTAGCTGGAAGTAGCTTGGCAAAGCTTTGTTATGAGAATTAATTTTCTCTTACATGTCTCCTTCGGTCTTTGTCTCCTGTGGCTTCCCATCATGGTGTCAAGTATTCTAGCATATTTTCCTTTTTCATGTTCATTGGGAAAAAGCTTTGCCCGTGTGGTTGAGTGCCTCAAAGTCTCTTGTAGCAACACAATGCTACATTTCAGGCCGCTGAACTGAAAGGAATAATTAGTATTGAACTCTCATCTCAATTTTACAGGCTTATTCTGCTACTGTGGCTTCATAATGGATGTAATGAGTAAACAGTTTCACAGAATCACAGAATGTTAGG
>NW_008612893.1:0-22972 GCF_000691845.1 Merops nubicus
TCGGGTGTCGGTAATGACAGTTTGGGTTTTGTTTTGTTCATTTATTTTTTATTATTTATTCTCTATTCTTTTTTTTGTAGAGGTGCATTCCTCTATTTCATATGCTTCTATTAAGACATGACAAAATCCAGATGGCTAGCTGGCCTGTCATCAGCCTGTTAGGAACTATCTGATTATTCCTTAGGATATTTATTCACTTGTCATAAAACATTTCAAGCAAGGATGCAATTTTGTGTTCTTTCTTGAGTACTAGCTTTAACCGAGAGCTCAAAAAAGCCCCTACCATGTTCATGCAAATATATGCAATAACTGCCAATTTGAAAAGACATAATTTGATAAATGCAAATAATTCTTGGTAGCAAAGCTTTCTGTTTTAGAAGATTTATGAGCAACACCACTAGTTTCAGAATCTTCAAGCTGTGCAAGCAGTAGTAGCTTCAGCCTCATGAGCTTCAGCAACCACAGTCTGACAAGAGCATACGTGTTGTGAATCCTGTTTCCTTGCATCACTTCATGGCATGTTGGTAAGCACTGTGCTGTAGTCAGATAATTCTTCACTAGTCCTTTAGCTTTCCAAGCATTTGTTTTTAGCACAGGCGTTTAGATACCCCCTCAGGTGTTATTCCCCTATCCAGAGGAGTCCTTCTTAATGACTTAAAAGTCCTAGATATATGTAGACATGTTCTTTTGACACAAAAGCACACAGAAGCAAGCTATGATGCTAAGTATTGTGATATTTCCTTCTTACTCAAAATTGTGGTAACATCTAATACTGAAATAAAACTGAAGAAGCTCTCAGAAAAAAACTTTTTTTTTCAGATTTATGTGCAAAAGTGACAATAAATGGGAACTTGAATCTTTCGAAGTAGCAAAAACCATTATGCTTTCAGTACTAACAAAACATAGTAAATGCCTTTTTCCTCCCTGTTTAGCTCTATGCATCAAATCATCAATAAAAGTGTAGGTATGATAAACTTCACAAAAAGTCTCAAAATTATTAGAAAAACTACCTCTTGCACTTGCAAGAGAGAGAAACCCAGTAGGAAATTGGGCAAAGGAATAGGACAATCATGCATATATTCACCAAATAATAAAGTTCACCTGAATGGGAGTAAAGAAATACTCAGTAGATATGATCTAGAGCTCTTAGGGAAAGCACAAAGTGAGATTTGTAAGATGGAAATTAAGCCTGACACAACAACCTCTCTGAAAAATCTGCTGCAGTGTTTGAACACCCTCACAGTAGAAGGGTTTTTTTTCTAATGTTTAAGTGGAATTTTCTGTATTTTCATTTATATCCCTTGCCTCTTGCCCTGTCACTGAAAGAAGCCTGGGTCCAGCTTCTCTCCCATCAGGTATTTATACTCTTGCTCTTCTCCAGGTTGAACGATCGTAGCTCTCCCAGCCTCTCCTCCAGGTCCTTCATTCTCTCTGCAGACCCGCAGTGGAGTGTGCCCATGTCTCTCTCTGAGGAGCTTAGCGCTGGACAGAGTATCCCAAGTGTGTCTCCCCAGTGCCAAGCAGAAGGGGAGTATTATCTCCCTTAACCTGCTGGCAATGCTCTGTCTAGTGCAGCACAGAAAGTCAGTGGCCTTTTTTGTTGCAGGGGCTCACTGCTGCCTCATGGTCAACTTGCTTTTTTAGGATGCTCATTCCCCTACAGCTGACAAAGAACGTTGTTATCTGTACATTGTCAAGGACAGCAAGGCAAAAGGTATGTATTCAAGCAGTTGTTAAAACAATAAAGTTTCAGCATAATTATCTTGCTCAACATTTTATTAGAGTAGCAACAAAAATCCATCACAAATTAATCTCCACAGTGGCGTGCATCAAAGAAATACAAAATGCTTCTTCTGAAAAAAGTTGTTTTTCTTTTTTCAGAAGACTACATTTATTAGCAGTAACTTTCTCTGAACGATTTCACAATCATATTTATAATCACATTTATAAACCACATGCAGTGATAGAATGAGATCAGAATTATTCTAGATATGTGAAAAGAAATTCCTTTCAAATCAACAGCTCTTCAATAGTTTGTCTGAATTAAATTTTCCAGGATTTAGCTCCCAAACTAAGGAATTCTGGGGTCCCACTCTCTTTGGCAAAACAAATTCACTGTTGTTTGCTGTATCACTGTATCTTAATAGTAGTGAAACAGTCAAGATAAAACAATCTTGAAAAGAACAAATCAGCAAAGAAACAGTTCTGTTTGAGGAAGAGAGAACAAAATACTGAAAGATTATTTTGAAATTCCACTGCAGTTTGTCACAAATAAAATAACTGTACACAGCAGATTTCATACAATAGTGGAGAAATAAATAACTATATGCAGCATTGTTGAAAGAAAAATTAAGCTTTGAACATTTTTAAAAGATGTTTTTTCACAACGACAATGTTCAGATCTGAGTATTTGTGGTGGTTTTTTTGGGTTTTGTGGGTTTTTTTTTGTTTTGTTTGTTTGTTTGTTTTTAATACCTTTTTTAAAAACAACCAAGGAATATTTACTTCCAAAGGCCAAGTAGCTGATCTGAGCATTCACTGTGTAGTAGGGGAGCTATGGCAGTGGCCTCTGAAGTAGGATCAGCCCTTCAGTCACCTCAATTGGATAACTACTTTTGAAGGGAAGCTAATAAAAGCTTTACCATTTGACTTCTGCCATTCACTTGCACAGAAGTCTCATAAATGCCTTCACAATACATTGGAGCTGCTTTGATATATCCTTAACTCTGACCTCAAAGACGCCATGCACTAATCTGTGTGTTTTAAATACACGTACGCTTTCTCAGTTACACAGTTTGCCAACACTGAAGCTTCCAATGTCTCAGTATTTCACACAGGGGACAGTGCAGCTCCAAAAGCCAGGTGCTACAGCAGCGTCTCTTCTGTCACATGCTGCATAAAGTTCCAAATAAAAATGCAATAAGAATGCAACCTCTTGCATCAAAGCCATTAAATGAGGATATAGGCATGGATTTCGATATTGCTACAAATCAGATTTTTTTTTTTTCAAACTAAATGTTGCAAAGGAATTTGTTATTCACAAAATAAGTATGCAAAGTTAAATAGTTATATTTCTGCAGTTAGTAGTGGACATCCAGTCACTTTCACTTCTAGCAAAAAAGTTTGTTGTATTATTAACAAACTTAAAATCACACAGATTTCTAAATAAGGACATGCCCACATATCTAATCTACGTCTAGGTACAAGAAAAAAGCTTGGTTGCTCTTATAAACAAAAGGACAAACACAGATCTAAAACTACTTTACCAAGATACCTAGCAAAGTTTCATAGTGTTAGCAGTAGGAATCAGTATAAAATTAGCATGGATTTAATCAATAACATCTGTGAAGACATAGCCATAGCACATGATGAGTTAAAATCACACTTTAACTTAAATCTGCAGTATTAGATATTACATTTGTGCACACAATTTTGCATGCATAATTATTTCTGTTTGCACAAATAAATATCGGCACTACATAATTCATTTTCATTTGATATTCCAAGTGATGATGCATATAAAATCACCTTCACAGAATTTAGCCCTTGATGAAACCTCACTAAGAATATGGGCTCAAATACCTCACCTGAACATCCAAAAGAAGAAAACCAAGAACTATGGAGACAGAGGCTGAGAAAATAGTTACTTTTTGAGCAAAAAGGTAAATGAAGGAGAGAATTAACTCAGATATTCTCAGTTTGTAAGAGTTGTAGTTCAGTCTGTAGTCTGAAAAGGGTCAAGATAAAAGTGTGAGTTTGTGTTACTGTTATTACACAAATAGGTCAGTTCTCAGGCCAGCTAGTTGTGCTCCTAACAGTATAATAAGGTTTCTGTGGCATGCATTCTCTTTGCCTGTTGCGTGTCCTGCAGGTCTGCTTGCTTTTTAAGCAAGAAAAGGACCTCGTTCTTGCACCTCTTTAGAAAGCCTGGGATGTAGGTCCTGGACTGAAAGCCCTGGATAGATGCTTTACTGTACTCCCAAGTAACAAGGGATGAGAGAAGAGGAAATGGCCTCAAGTTGTGCCAGAGGAGGTTTAGGTTGGATAGTATGAAAAATTTCTTCACAGAAAGAGTTATCTAGCACTGGAACAGGCTGCCCAGGGAAGTGGTTGGATGACCATCCCTGGAGACATTTAAAAGATGTGTAGATGTGGTGCTTAGGGCCATGGTTTAGCAGTGAACTTGATGAAAGTTAGGTTAATGGCTGGACTCAATGATCTTAAAGGTCTTTTCCAACTTAAACAACTCTATGATTCTATGATTCAGTTGGTTGAGAGCAAAGCCAAAGTGATACACTATATTCTGTGAATCTGTGAATCTGTATGTATTGACTGCAGCTGCACTGGGGAGATCAGGGCCCCAGGCTGCTTGTTACAGACCTGTGTACGAAGAGGCTGTGCTAGCAAGTGAGAAGCTGTGGTGACTTCTCTTCTGACAACACTTTTTATGTCCTGAAGTATTCTAATGAATAAGCTTTGAGATGAAAAATGAAAAAAGTCATTTTTCATTGAATTTTTTTTTCTTTTCCCTAGACATTATCCATATTGAAGCTATAAACTGCCTGCAGTGATCTGAGACACAATGACTATTGAACCAAGATAAAATTAGCCAGTAAAAATCTCTCCAATACAGGAGGGACACTCATCCAGTACTCTTCAATATCTGTCAAGTTCTGCTACAATTCATTATTAGCTGTGAGTTACATTTAAAGTGGTAGATCTTTAAACTAGCTTCCTGAAAAAAAGTAAGATTTTTTTAAAGCTTCTTATTGACATCTTAATTCATTTATTCCCTGCTGTGAATTCATCGAACGGTCTTCCTTTTTCACAAAAAAAAAAAAAAAAAAACAGAGATACCCAATTTTGGACAAGATTTTGTGTTCTTCTCCATCAGATATCTGCGTATTGAAGCGTGGTACGATGCCTGCAGTCAGAGCTGCACTGCTGGGAGGTGAGGGAGCCGGCGGTGGGTAGTTGCTGTAACCAGCAGCAGTTCTGGCTGCTGCTGGATGGGCCCCTCTGGTACTGTCCCGTGCAGCCACCCAGGGGGGCAGCTCCTCTCCTTGCCTCTCACCTTCATTGGGACCATCATCCACTGCTTCACTCCATGTCTGAGGAGATGACCTGGGCAGCCTGGCTCTTTTGGAGAATGCAGACCGCTCTGGCCAGTGCATGAGATGAAGGATTTGGGTATTCCACTGAAGCCAACTCACCTGCCTGAAGTTATTTTGTGCTAAGTGTTTTGTTCAGTTAGAGTCAGTAGATATTCTTTTCTCTCCTCAAGAGGCTGCTTTTTCTTGTAGGACACAGGCACATGTGTTGAGATATAGGGTAATTCCTGCAATTCTGTGAGTAAAAATGCCTTTACATTTCATGCAGGTTGGTGGGAACAGAGCATCTGAAGGTTTTATATGACCGTGTACTCAGAACAATGTGGGCCTCAGGCCTGAAAATGAGGAAAGAAGAAGCAAACTAAGATATATTTTTCATTCTCATATAATCTGCAACAGCAAATTAAAAATGAATCCCTTCTGTGGATCATCTATATCGTAAGATCTGTTTACAATCAGCATTCAGGTGTATCATGTAAAAAAGCAACACTAAAGCAGCAACATGAATCATTATGTAGAAGGCAGCTGGGTTAGAGAGATGTACTACACACAGGGATGGTGCAGGTAGCATGGAGATGGATGTGGCTTTTCGGCATTCTCAGGACCACAGCACTGGTGTGGGGAAGATCCATGTCTTCTCTTAGCAACAGATGCATGGTGGCACCAAGCTTGTTAACTCCAAGCTGGAGCCAAGGGGTGAGGCATAAGAAAATGCCTCATTGTCCTCCTGCAAGCAGCCAGAGCATGCCCAGGAGGAGTCACTGAGCTCAGACACCACTGCCCACCATGACATGTCACAGACATGAGACACTGTGCCCAAGAATCACTCTCTGATGTTCCACCATTACACTCTGCTCCTCAGGAAGCAAGGCTTAACCTATGTGTTTCTTCTTATCCTTCCCCATGTGACAGCTCTTCCTAGCCACCTCAAGCTTGGCACAAGGCACTCTGAGAGCATCACTTTCCAGAACCAGGCAGCCCTCCCTCCCCACCATGCCCTGCTTGGTCATGCATCATCTCTCACTGCCAGCCTTCCTTGGTCCTTTGTTGTGTTCCTTGAGCTGAAAGCTAGCCCAGCACAAGCCCCGTGCACATGAACATGTTCTGGTTCATGAGGGCTTTGCATCAAACATTAAAACATATTAACTGTTACCTCAGATGACAAACACGTGTCACCAAGGGACAACTTTGCAGAGGACAGATAGGTATTTGTGACAGTAATATCTTCTAGCTCAGTGCTGAAGTGATCAGACTCTTTGATGACATTATAGTTCAGGGCCACACTGTAATTGGCTGGCTTCTTCTCCCTTTTCCGCTGGCAGTTGCAGAGTTTCCTGAAGGCTGCCCTGAACTTCTGGGACATGAGATTGTAAATTACAGGATTGATGGCACTATTTAAATAAATACAGATTCTGCAAAAGAGCAGGAACCAGTTTTCTTGGAAGGGGCTGGAGAGAAAGGAATTGACCACAACCAGTGTGCGGTAGGGCATCCACAGAAATGCAAACAGGATCACAACCACGGCCAACATCTTGGTAACCTGGAGGAACACAGACATGGACAGAAGAGGGGAAGAAGGTTAGTACTCATCTTGGAAGGAACGTGTAGATCCCTGCGTCTCTAAGGCAAAAGCAAAACTGTGGACAGACTCTTCAGCTCAGCTGGGACATTCTGACTAATGAAAACCAGAATTAATTCAGAAAGGTTTTCTACAGTAAGACTGGCAAAAAAAATTCTGGCTCCAAATTCCTCCTAACTTTTATTAAATTGTTCTTTCCAGGTAACACCCAGTAAGCTAATTGTTGTAGGCCTAAGATTTTGCAACTTCTCAAGCTAGAAGGCGGTGTCTATTCAAGTGGAAAAAAAAGGGGGTTAAAGCCATTTTTTCCCAACCACATCAGAGCTCCTCCTTTAGACTAGTATACTGTGTAGAGTAATTGAAGCCGAAGTCTATTTAATCTGTTTTAACAGTCACCCTAGAAAAATTTCCAAAAGTCAAAAATAATGCAAAATCAAAAGAAGAATTAGATTTTTTTCTATTCATCAAATCCTCAATTTGATCTTCATTATTTCATGTTTACTCTGAAATGCCAATTAATTTTACAGAGTCAGGAAATATTTGATTATTAATAAAACTTGATTATTATAAGAACTTTCATCTATTGTGTAAATTTGTCTTGAATAAAAAAAAAAAAAAATTTTTTGGTATAGCCAGGATAGCTGAAATGAACAAGGAATAATTAATTTTTTTTTAAATACTCCACTGTAAAAAGAGCCTTTCTCCGGTAAAAAAAAATAAATTCTCGTATATACAGTACTCCCTAGTCTCTACACTAAAGAAAATTTTAAACACGTTAATAAATGAGGTAGAAATTACAGTGATAAGTGACAGTGGGATAGTACAGTGACACAGCCTCTAATTTTCACCTGCATAACTTCACAGCATCCTGTAGTCTTTGAGAGATGCTTGTCCCTTCTTCCAAAGGCCATAAGTTCTCTTTTTTTTCCTGAGCTCCATCATAAGCTCCCAGTTCAGCCAAGCCAGTCTTCTGCCTCACCAGCTCATCTTTTTGCACATGGGAACAACATGATCCTGCGCCTTAAAGATTTCCTTCCTGAAAAATGTCCAGCCTTCCTGGACTCCTTTGCCCTTCAGGCCTGCCTCCCAAGGTATTTTGTCAACCATGTTCCTAAACAGATCAGAGTCTGCCCTCCAGAATCCTAAGGCAGCAGTTCTGCTGACCTCTCCCCTTACTTCTCTGAGAATTGGGAACATAATCGTTTCATGATTGCTGTTCCCAAGGTGGCCGCCAGCCATCACATTGCCCACAGGTCCTCCTCTATTTATAAACATCAGGTCCAGTGAAGCACCTTTCCCATCTGGCTCACTCACCAATTGTGTGAGAAGGTTTTCTTCCACACACCCCAGGAGCCTCTTGGGCTGTTTCCTCTCTGCTGTACTGTATTTCCAGCTGATATCTGGTAAGTTGAAATCCCCTATGAGAACTACTGCTAGAGATTACAAGACTTTTCCCAGCTGCTTGTTTCATCTACTTCTTCATCCTGGTTGAGGGGCCTATAACAGACTCCTACCGTGCTATCTGCCTTGTTGGCCTTCTCTCTATTCTTACGCACAAACACTCAACCATATCATCACCATCAGGCCCTAGGCAATCAAACACTGCCTAACACAGAGGACTATGCCACTGCCTTTTCCTTGCCTGTCCCTTCTGAAGAGTTTATAGCCATCCAGTGCAGCAATTGTGTGAGTCATCCCACCTTGTTTCTGTCATGACAACTATGTCACAGTTTCCTTGTGGCACAGTGGCTTCCAGCTCCTCCTGTTTGTTGCCCATGCTGCATGCATTAGCATAGAAACACTTCAGGGGTGCTGCTGATCCTGCCACCTTTTGGAGGTGAAAAGTCCTATCTGATACATGATCATTCTCAGGGACTTCCATGGCTTCCAATGCATTAACCCTTGCATCTTTGCTGCTACATGGGTCACCTTCTTTCTCCACCAGGATAGCAGACTGAAGGACCTCCCTAGCAGACCATCCCTCAGACATTGGTGTGCTGCCCCCAGATTGCTGTGTCAAGATTGGTGTTGTCCCCTTCTCTCTTCAAATCTAGATTTCAATGAGCCCAGCCCATTCCTGTGGCTATTACATACTGCATTGATGTGTAAAAGAAGACTTTGTCTAGAGGGTGAACTACCTCATACCTCTTTTAACTGACTGTGGAAGGATCTTAGATGATTTGACTGAGATAATGTTAAGTGAGTTGGGTTCCATCTCAAGTCTAAACAAGCATCTGCTATCTAAGGTTGTATTTATTTTTCAAAGTCTCCTTGGTACCTGAGAAAACTAAGAGCTCCTTTAGAGAAAATATGAAGTCTACCTGCAGATATGTAATTCAGTGTTCATACCGTGAATGGGCAAGAAAAAAATTTGGGATCTGCTGGCTGAGCTTGGTAGGATAAAATGGAAGTGTGGGACACACCAATACAGCCAGAACCAGGATCTGATCTGGAGGACCAGATAGATGAGGAGGGATGAGATGGGAAATAGAAAAAGGAAGGATACAGCTCAGGTTCTGATTCCATGAGCACAAGCCAGACAGTGTGTTGGCTCTTAGCTGCCTTACAAGGGGACTAGGTTGCTTCTTTGTCTCCCCTTCCGCTCCTCCTGGCCTCTTGTTCTCCTTCAAAAGGTTATGAGCTGCTTACCAAAATAATTCACAGAACAGCTCTCTTAGAATAAAGGATTTAATTTCCTCACATTTTCAAAGTTTTCCTGGGTGACAGGCAAATCCCTTTTCTATCCTTCAGCTTTAGGTTTTTGCACTGTCTTCTTCCTTCCTGTAATGTCTGGTTTGCAGGACATTTCTGAGCAGAAAAGAACTATTTGAATCTTCAGGAGAAAATGTTAACATTTTAGAAATGCTGAGAGATCCTAGATCTGCTAGGAAAAAATAAGCACTGTTAGCAAAATTAAGTAACCACAGAGAAAAAAGCAGAAATAGATTTTCTGCCTCATACCATATACTGTAAAGGAACATTTAATGTTGGTTTGTGCTACTTGTTAGTGGATCTTTATTTTATTGTGCAATCTGCTTTGAATACTTTGAATAACACATTTTCTATTTATGACATGAAACCTCTCTTTATCTCTTATCTTTTTAATAAAAACCATTTCTTCATAATAAATAGAATAAAATTCTATTCCATTTGGAATAGAATTCCTAAATGGGACAAGAAGTGAAATTGTGATTAAATTTCAACTTTTACCATCAAAGGTACAAATCTGCTCTGAATTCATTGTCCTAAACAGCAACTACACATTTAGTGGCTAAACCTTCCAAAGTCCAAATAGGAAACTTTATTTCTTTTATTTCTGCAAGCAAACATTACAGAATTTTAGAAGTAAGTGAAATTGTGGTGGTGCTGTATGTGACAAAGCAAGTGTTGAGATTTATTCTGATACTTACTGTACTTTATGGTGTAAAGGCACAAAAGGAAAGATTATGAGTAAAGACTAAAGAATTATTAGCTTGAATTTCAGGCATGTGTGAAGTTGAAGCTGTAACATATGTGAATTTAAGCTGAACATGAACTGCTGCTTGATAGAGGTAATGAGCTAGTTATAATGAATTTGGCCTGTCTGCAATCTTTGGTAACGGACAATCTGTTCAAACCTTTGGTCGAGGCACTTGTATTTTTTCTGGATTGAATTTATGCACACACATTACTATTTATGTGCAATAAATGCCTGTAACTGCAGTTAGTGTTTGCTCAATTGCTATTCATTTTGACTTGGATACAGTCAGTGAATGTGTTCTCTGGAACCTTAACAGTATGGATGGTTTGCAAGTACCAACAGCAGGTGATTTTGGAATAGCAAAGACACAAGCTGGTAGGCTAATGCAATCATATGCATGCCTGAAAAGTAAAAGATCTAATTGTTGCATCTACCTTTGCAGTTTCAACGAAGAAAGTAAAACAAAGTGGCAGAATTGCTTCCTAATATTTAACAAGCCAGATGTCTTCAGCCTACCACAGCACCGCTGAAAGCAGTACTACCACTAGGGCTGGACGGAATGATCTCCAGAGGCACCTGGCAGCCACAGAGATTCTAGGAAATTGTAACAAAATACTGGTAGAAAATAGCTTTAATCTAAGGTCCTGAGGAATCTGGGACAAAGTGCCTCATTGGCTCATAATCCTTTGAAACACATTCAGTCTTGCTTGCCACCACATGCAGTTTTACCCTAGTTCCATGACAACAATTATAGTTTTTCAGCACTTCATGAGTCTTCTGCTGACTGCTTGCCCAACACAGAAGAATAGTATCATCAAGAGGCAAACCAACAGCCAGAGTCCTCCCTCCACCACCACAATGTACACCAAAGAACCAAACTGCCAGACAACTGGAGGGAGGAACAAGTCAATGCACTCACAAACTGCAAAGGATGTGAAGAAGGGAGCAACCTGGCCAAGGAAACATGACACAGGAGATGGAACCAGCTAGACAAGGAGTCCAATTTTACAAAATTTTCCCAAAGAGAGACTCATGATCTTGTTTGGCTGTCCTGGAAACTCCATTCCTACAAAGAGTCAGGGAAGCTCTTTCAAGAGCCAGAACCACCACAGCACATGCATTGTGTAAACAGACATCCCAACTATACCACAATCAGAGTCAGCTCTTATAGAGGTGGCTTATTGCCCTTCCTCCAAATTAATGTGGAAGGCGGGGGCACCTGATGGTGATCTCCTAATGAGTTCCCACCCAAGGCTGGCCAGACCCTGGGTGAAAATCCATCAGGAGGGTCTTTCTTGCCTGGTTGTAGACATCATCCATATGCCAACCCTCATTCAGGGCTGGGAGTTTAACCACAGCACTTCAATGAGATCCAGGATTCTTTACATGTTCAAATTATGTGTTTAATTGGGCAGCTCCAAATTTATAGTCTGTATTTGCTGATGAGTGAGTAGAAATCAACTTCAATCACATCCTTTGTACCTGTGATCATCTGTCCAAAAGATCATGCAGTTGCTAAATAAATCTTAACACTGAATTGGCATTGAAGTTCCTTCTTTGGCTCTAAATTGAGTAAATGAGACTTTGATCTGTCTGGACTTAAGAGATACTGTTTGTCACGATATCATCTTTTAATCATGTTGCTCATTCCTCTGTTAAGCTTAAAAGTTTCAGCTACTGTGACCTGGGTTCAACTGAAAGGTGCTGGAAAATTTTGCTTTCTCAACTTCCCTTCTGTTTAACTTGAAGAAACGTGTACACCAGAACCATTTCATTCTGTTCAAACTGTGCAAATCACTCAGCAGAAATACTCTACGGTTTCTTTGTGGTCAACGAGGTCTCACCTTACTCTTAGTCACCTTCTCATTTTCTCCTAGTTGTCTGTTGCAAAAACCCATATTGTCACTGTTTATCCCTGAGACCCCCTATTGGCAGTCAAATGCTTTCCCACAGTTTTGTTCAGCTACATACCAACTTCCGTCTTGCAAGGTTATTATATTCGGAAAGCACAGCTGAAAGCCCGTTCAACCCTGGCTCTATCAGACCTAATAGGTGCTTAAGATCTTTCTTTAGTCACAAACTAAACACATAAGGTTTACCTTCATGTTTCTGTACTAAAACCAAGTGTAACACTAGTTTATTCCTCAGGGCCTAAGGGCACATAGGCTTAAGCACAAACTGATCCCTCTGAAAATAGAGTATACCAATATCTTGCTTGCTTCTAGCAGAGAATTTCCCTCAGGAGAAAGTCAGGTGTTGCCTACTGACTTGTAGTGGCTGATCAAAAGTTCTGCTAAGGCAACGAGTGACTCTTACTGCTTTCCGTAATAAGGGGACCTGCTGGATCTGGGTTCTGACAAAAAAGAGGCAGAATGAACCAGTTTCTGTTCCTCTTAGGACACCAGGAGCCTCATGGAAAGTACAGAGTGAACTGGAAATGTATTCCCATGTATGAAGGAGTGCCTGACTGTAAAATAAAACTAGTTTTCTTTTTGAAAACCTTTAAAATACATCTATCATCTATCATACCCTGCTATCCAGAATAGTTCTGTAAAACAGACTAAATATTGCATGAGTGGGATTGATTAAACTCTTAAGAAGTGGATGTAAGAATGGAGTTTGACACATCCTATGGGTATGTATTGGTGCTTCTTTCCTTGGTAGGTCTTTAGTTTGCAGTGTAAACAAATAACACATAATTTCAGTAGTTGTCCAGTATCAGTGGTAACAGATGTTCTTCAATGGAACAAAAATGTGTTTGAAATGGAGACACTTTATGAGAAAAGAAAGCTTATTTTGTGCCTTTCCTTCTCTTTCAACATTTTTTAAAAAGAAGGATAGATTTTGTTTTTTCTGCTTGTTTTCTTTACTTTTCTTCCTTGTTCCATTTTGTCCTGCAGTGCTTTGAATGAAAAATTCAGGGGGCCCTAAAAAGCACTTTGAAGGTGTTGTCCATTGATGGTTGTAGATACAGTGGTGTTGATCCTTCAGCAAACAGATTTTATTCATTTTAGCTTTCCAAACATCACAACAAAATAAATATTTACTAGAACTAACACAGCACTGTGACTTTTAAACCATATCAGTGCAGGAGTGAAGGTAGAAAATGGAATGAGTAAGCAGACAATCACTTTCTGCCTGGAAAAGCTGATTTTTGTTCATTGAGCTTCATTCTGAGCTCATCTCTAGGCACTCCACATGAAAATGATAAGGCTTGACTCACCATTCTAAAATACATTTCAGACCTTTTTTTTCTAAATCATAGAATGCTCTAAATTGCCAGTCTGTTCTGAAAACAAAGGTCCTCAGACCACCTGGTCACTTTTCTCCCCTTCCAGTGCTGGCATTATTATGTCTGTTTACAGCCAACACTGAAAATATCTGTTCTATTGCAACTGAACACAGCCCATCTATCCTCCTTCAGCAGTAGCCACCGCCCCCCTCCCCTGTTTATCTCACTGCTGAGCTCCCCACACCCTCCTTGCCTTAGCTTAGGTAGTGTATGGTTGCAAGGAAATGGTTATTTTACTGTAGCTTTCCTTCCTCCCTGAGCATTGAGCTATTCTAGGTGTCACATCAGGGTTGTTCCTCCCTGGCACTGCTCTTTCCATTTTTGCCAGGTGTGAGGAAGCAGCCTAAGTGTTGAATCCAGGGTGGTTTCTAAGTTGGTCTTTGCATTTTTAGTCCATCAGTTTCTAATTCTGGGTTGTTTCTGTCCTGCTTTGTTTAGGAGAGGGTTGATTACCACCAGAAGTAGGGAGGGGGCCACAGCCAGGGTAGAGAGCTGAACCAGCCAAGGGGTACTTCAGTACCATACTGCTGTCACGCCCGCTCTGTAAGGGCAGGGGGCAGGCAAAGCGTGTGCCCCTGCAGGGCGAGGAGCAGTGCTCTTTGCCAGGGTTGTTCTGCATTGCCCGTTTCATTGCTGTTACTGTTGTTGTTGTTGTTGTTACTTCTCCTCTTGTGCTGCACTAAATCAAAACTCGCTCACCCTTCAACAGCCCCATCTGGCCAGTGCAAAAGCCTGCTGGAGAAGGGAGCCTAACAGTGGACTCCCATGGCCTGAATGAAATGACACCAGGGAAGAGTGCTGCTGTGCCAGACCTGCTGGAGCTTCAGTACAAACTGGAGTCAAAGGCAGCCAAGTGGCACCCCACAACTGACATTGCTAACATGTTCTTCTCCATTCCTATAGCACTAGAGTGCAGGCCACAGTTTGCTTTCACTTGGAGGGGTGTCCAGTACACCTGGAATCAACAGCCCCACCATCTGCCATGGACTGGTCAAGACTGCACTGGAAAAGGGTGGAGCTCCTACCTGGAGCTTCTAGCAGAGAGCACCTGAGGAGACCCAGCTATATTCACTGGCAGTCTGGGTCAAGCTAAATCCAGAGTAGTCAAGCAATCCAGGTCAAACTAAGTGGGGAAATCAATTTACACACTTCCATGTTGGATTAATCATCATCAAAAACGGTTATGACATTCCTAACTTAAATTTTAATAAATTTTGAAGAACCTTATCTAATTATTACTTGTATATTATAAAAATGTAAGCTCATAAGAGGTTAATTATAATAATAATTACAATCACTCAGTGGAAATGTACTTAATTTCTATGTCCAAGTTTTTATAGTCGGGAGGTTGCACAAGCGGCCTTTCTGAGAAGAGGCCTGAGACTGTCTGGTGCTGGACACAGGTGTATCCAGCTCCAACAGACCCACCACAGGACACAGCTGAGCCCATCAGCCAAGCTGGTGTTGCCTCTGCATAGTCATATTGAAGACATAGCAAAAATAATAGAAAAAGAGAGAAAGGAGAGAAGAGAACAAGAGTGGGAGACAGCAGAAGGAACACCAAAGTCAGAGGAAGGGATGCTCCTTGGCAAAGTAGGCACCACCTGAAGGTACTACAGCCTATGAGGACTCAGACTGAAGCAGAGGAGAAGAGTGAGAAGAAAGGAGTGACAGAGACAAATCTCTGCAGTCTGACCACAGCTCTTCCTGGCCCCACGCTGTCAGTTTGCCTCATGGAAGGGACTGAGTTTAACTTGCAACTATAACAAGAGGCAATAAATCAGCAATAAAGGTAGTTAACTTTCCTCAATTCTGCATTGCCAATGACAATAACTGAGAAGTTATCTTCCTGTCCTTATCTTGACTTATGAGTTTTTTTGCTTCTGTTCTTCCCATTTTCCCTGCTGTGGGGAGGGATGAGCAATTGGCTGGGTGGGTATCTGGCTAGCATCTGGAGCCAACCCACCACAGGAACATGGTTAAATTTTGTTTCATAGAAACGTTCTTGGATAAATTTGAGAATTGCCACAGAAGCAGGAAGTGTATACCACATTTTCAGTCACTTTTTTTCTACAGATCACACACTGGACATCATATGCAACTCCATCATTGTAGTGCAAGCACAGTTCTGAGAAGGCAAATAGCCAGGCTTAAGGGGAAGTAGAACTCACTATGGCCAAACTATACTGTCAGCTATACATGCCTTTGCCTGTGCAGCAGGAAATTTTCCCTTGTGTGTCTTACTAGTTGTTGAAGTATTTTTTTTTAAATACGGACCTGTGTTTTCCCATTTTACATTGCTACCTATATTTTGCATTCTGTTATTATATGAAGAATATGACTAATAATGCCACACTCTCCTTGCTTTGCTTCCTATGTTTTATTATACACAAATGCCAGCTTTACTCATAATGTTACTGTAAACAAAGAGGTTCCTTAGGCTTTTAGAAAAAGTCTTGCTGTCTTCACAAGACATAAAAGACATCACGTTACAATGCTCACTTTTTGATCTCATAATATAAACATATCCCCATTCACCAATGCTCAGTGAAGAAGACTTGTCTGTATTTCAAGTGATGCGAAGCACACGCAATCAAGAATTTATAGTAAAGTGATAGTGAGAACTTGAAAAGTAGATTTTCTTCTTCTACTAATTAACGGACAAATAAAAACAAAATTAGACACTTCTAATATGACTATTAACTATAACTGGAGACACAATTATATATAAGCTAACCCATGTTTCAGTTGTGCGTTTCCAAACATGGTTCTGGTGCTCTGTGAGTGCTTGGTGCTCCAGCGGGCAGCTCAGTTAACCTTTGACATCAGTGTCATCTCTGTAATAAGGGAAAATGATCCTTCTCATTAAACAGTAGCAATCCACATAAAATAAGAAGAATGCAAAGTTCAACCTGTCAACCAAGGTGGGGCACTCGGCTTGTTTGAAAAGGTCCACAGCTCAGCTTTGCTTCCTGAGGGAGCTGGACAGTGCTGGGAGGTAGAAGCATCCTCAACTGACCCTCTGGGGTGCTGAGGGGTGGGAGCCACGTCGCTCAGCATGGAGCGTTGCCTCCCAGAGCTTGCATCAGGCTGCCTGCTGCAGCCGGAGCCAGCTGAGAAGTGCTGCGCCCTGCAGCTCTCAGCACTGCTCCCAGCTCTGCTCCCTGCTGCACGCTGTGTCAGGGGCAGGCAGTTTGGGCTATTGAAAATAGCCATCAGTCAATCGACAGCTCTCTTTGGCTTATATGTAGGTATAACTAGACAGTGCAGCATGCACATTTAACAATACAAAAAGAAGCTGGTCAAACCTATGCCTCTGTTCTGAGCCAGCGATACCTAGAAGTATTTTATGAGAGACAGAATGACAAAGATACTTAGCATTTGCAAAGCATTTCTATATAGACTTGCTTAAACAAACTTTTCACAGCAGAGATAGAGACAAGAAAAGTAAAGACTTGACCGTGTTTTCAGAGTAAGGCAATGCCTTAGCCAGGACAAAGCCTCAAGTCTCCTAAACCCCTAGCCTAGTTCCCTCTCTTCAGACCTCAAAAATAACTTGAGTCACTTTGTATACTTGGCAGGATTACTAACAGGCTATAATATAAATATAGTTTAAAATGTTTCATTCTTTACTGTCACTTAATAATTGCTTTTTGATACAGGAAATAAAATATTATTTGATTTTCAGTCCTTGCTGTAGGTAACAATGAATAGGCAAGAAAAAAAATACTTATTTATATGCATGTGTACACATATCACAGAATTTCAGCTTGACTGCATAACAAAAAGGGAAAACATATTTTACCCCTTTCTACAGGTTTAGACTAGTCATCTCTAAAACAAGTGGGTTTGGGATTTCAGAAAGCCATTTCAAACTGCCGTTCCTACCTGCCTTCGAGAAGCAATAGTGCTATTGAAACTTCTGTTAGTCTTCTTGGAATTCACAGGCTTGCTTTGGTGAGCCACGTCATTCCTCCATGTCTTAGAGTTTTCTTTGGGGTCCGAAGGCATGGGGTTCAGGAACAGTATTCTAGCAATCAGGCCATAGAGAACAGTTGCCAATACCATTGGCACGACATAAAATATACCAAAATCCATCATGTAGATAGGAGAGTAATAGCTCCTGGACACTTTATAGCCACAGGACACAACAATAGTGTCTTTGTAGACCACTGTATTAAGGTCTAGCAAGAAAAACCAGAGCATACAGTATACGGAGGTGAAAGCCCAGACAAAAATAATGATCTTTTTGGCTCTTGAAAAAGTACATAGGAATTGAGCTTTGATTGGGTGGCAGATGGCTATGTATCTCTCAACGGTGAAGGCAGTGATGGAAAAAGAAGAAGCATTGATCCCTAGGTACTGGAGATAAGTGATGCAGAGGCACCCCACATAGCCATATACCCAGGATCTGTACAAGCTTTCTGTGATATTGGGTAGTCCTGCAGCCACAAGCACCATGAGATCTGCCACAGCCAGACTCACCAGATAGCAGTTAGTGGGAGTTCTCATGTGTTTGGTTCTGAGGACCACCAAAACCACCATGATGTTGCCCACGATGCCCAGTCCGCAGATGAGGAGGACCAAGAGGATGGTAACAACTTGATATTCGGCTGTAATGATCTCCTGGCTTGACAGTGGCAGCCCAGTTTGGTTCTGCTCATCCCCTGTGACATTCTCCATTTTCATCAGCCCACTGCTGCTTCCGCCCAGCACTCAGTCTCAGCACATGTCCTCCATGGTGCCCTGCGAAAGGGTGAGTGGAGCAGAGCATGGGTGAGCCATAGCCCCAGAGCACGTTCTCCATGTAGTCACAGTCCCATTCCTCTGCTGTTCTCCACTCCCCTGAAAGCACCTGGACTTTCAGTCTTTGTAAATCCAGTTACCCTCTAACACTCCAGCTCACTCACACAGGTTAAAAAGCTGTTTTCTCACAGGCAGTTCGAGGCATTCATGAAAACACAGCATGTGGAGATGGGAGCTTCCCCCCTGCAGAGGAGGAGGAGGCGGTGGCAGGGAAAGCAGAGCTCTCCTGCTCTGCCAGCTGGCTAAAGCACTGCACGGGACTCAGCTGATCCAGTCCAGGCAGACTTCAGCATCACCACTTTCCAGGAGGAGTCACAATGTACCGAGGGTGGAGACAGCAGCGGGAGGTGAAAAGAGAAGGATTTGTAAAGCCTCACAGGTTTTCTGCTTCATGCTGCTTTCCATCTCTGCTGTCAGTCAGCTGTCTTGTGTATTGATCATATCGATCCACTCTGGCAAACAAAGGGGAGACTGGCTGGCAACTAAAATACAGCAATTCACAAAATTCTGACTTCCTCTGTGTGAAAGTGATGGTCATAATTTACACTTGCCTGCTGCTTTGCAGGGAGCTGTAGGAATCCTTTCAGAGCTTACAGAAAGAAAAGTATCGCAGCTTTTGAAAAAAGCAGGAAAAATTGAGTGTCTTTATTTGATAGACAATTCTCTTCAAAACTTCTATTGCTATTTGTGTCGTCACTCCCAAGCCCTTTCATCTCTTTTCTGGATTGCAGCACAGCAACAATAAAACCATCAAAGCACAAATTGCTTTTTAATGAGACCAGTCGCACACATGCACACACACACACTCCATCACCGTTGCCTCAGTGAAGATTCTCCTCTGATTGAACAAGCTCCTTCTTATTCAGTCAGGTTGTGTAAAACCCCAGGCATATCAAAGTCTGGTGGAAACAACTGCTTTGAGAGGCGCTGATGAAAGCCCTACGGATGCAGTAGCAGTGTTCATGAGCCTAGCTGAACATGGAGATGGATGCAGAGCTTTCCCATCTCACTTGCTGGCAATTTTAATGCCCCAGTGAGAGAAATGGTAGCAATCTTTTCTTCAGTGCTCTGTGAAAGAGCCCTTGTCAACTCCCTACCAGTCGTCTTTCAACCCAGTGTTTCTCCTTAAACTATGGTGCATAGTTTGCAAAAATAGGATTTTAAATAGACTGAAACAGGTGGTGACAAAAACACAATACCACCTGAGTCAGAGCTGGAAATTAGATGCAGACAATTTCAGAAGTTTAAAGAAACTCAGTTAGATTTCCCAGTCATTATTTTATTTGCCTCTTCACACTTCAGCTGTGATCAGGTGCTTTCATCTATAGACCCCAAAGTACTTAAAGAAATAAATATCATTTTTCCCGTTTAACAGATGAAGAAACAGGGGTGAAAAGAATCAGACTTGTTGCTGGTGGCCTAGCAGTGGCCTGTGGGAAAATTCAGGTTACTGGGTACTTGTCCAACAGTATACAAACAGAATCATATTATGGGTCTCGTCAAGATTCTGCTCCATATGATCTGCGGATCCCATTATTCTGAACATAGCTGAATGAGGATGAAGCAGTGTCATGCTTGGGTGTCATAAAAAGGGTTCCTTCCAGCCCTCTTTATATCCTTGAAGTGCTGGGGTTAAACCCCCAGCCCTGAATGAGGGTTGAGCATTTGGATGATGTCCACAACCAGGCGAGAAAGACCCTCCTGATGGATTTTCACCCAGGGTCTGGCCAGCCTTGGGTGGGAACTGATTAGGAGATCACCACCAGGTGTCCCTGCCTTCCACATTAACTTGGAGTTGGGAGAAGAAACCACCTCTATAAGGGCTGACTCTGCTTGCAGTGGAGTTGTGAGGTCTACCTTTACAGTGTATGTGCTGTATGAGGGTTCTGGCTATTGGAAGGGCTCCCTGACTCTTCATAGCAAGTGGAGTTTCTGGGCTGGCAGGGCCAGAACTTGAAACTGTCTCTGAGTCCCTGCTATATAACTGGGCTCCGGTCCCTTCTAGATAACTGGGCTCCTGGCCTGGCTGCTACCATTGCCTGTGGCTTGGCTCCTTGGCTGGCTTGCTCCCTTCTTCATGTCTGTTGTGGTGGGTGAGTGCATTTACTTGTTCCTCCCTCTGGTTGTCTGGCCCTTTGGGTCTCTGGTGTGTGATTTAGTAGTGGAAGGAGGGGTTTGGCCGCTGGTCTGCCTGTTAATGATGGTATTGTTCTATACTGGGCAAGTGGTTAGCAGAAGAACCCTACCACATTTTGTCCTTCAAACTGGACAGATTTTGCCTTAGTAATCTATGGTTTAAAGCTATGTGGCCATAGTGGTTGTAACCCCAGATGCTCAACCCCATAGCATCAAATGCACCAGGAAAGAGACCAGAAGTGAACTATCACAGATTTAGTATCAATAATCAAGGATCCATCAGGGATACATCAAGGATCCAGCAGGGTCTTGAAACTAAGTTCAAAACAGGAAACTGAGTTTGTTGTCAGCATGGATAAACTGCTTAACCATCAGTGACTTCAGCTGAATCAAAGGTTTTTGACATCTCCATAAATTGATTTCTCTTTTGGGGTGATGTACCTTTCTACCACACTATCCAATCATGAAGTCTCGTTCCTCATGTTGACTTGTATCCTGCTAGTTGTGTAGGTGATGTGGATGATCTGAGCTGGGCTGAGGATCTAGTGCATCTGAATGTCTTGGCAGTGCCAGAGGTAAAGTCTAAGGACATGGGATGCAGAGAAGCTGAAGAATATTTAAAATCCCGTATGATTTTGGAGTGAATATGGAAAGTCTGAAAGATGTACAAGAAAGGTATTATTTGGCGCTTGCTTCATTCCTCTGCATCTGCGACTGGCCTGTACCAGGAAAAGGGAAGATCGTCTTGTCTCAGACAGTAGTTCATATTTTATGGTGTTTTGCCAAATGTTGCATTCTGGTAAAGAAAAATGTATAGAGCTGTCCCTGTATGGCCATAGGGAAGTATATCTACAGGAGGTATCTGGATGATTTTAATAGTTTGATTAGCATCTGCTATGGACTATTCCCCTTTTGTGTCCCTACAGTACTTCCCCTACCTACAGTGTTTCAGCAATTACTGCAGATTTTACAGAAGGAATTTAAAGACTGTAAATACATGTTCCATGTAACTAAAGCATTTGCTGTCATGGATTTGGCTCATAAATCATATGATGAGCATTGCCTGATATATTCAAATTATCCTTTTAATATGATCATCAGTCAGACATCAGATGCCGAATGCGGGAATCGGTAAAAGACCAGCTTTTCCTCCCAGCTAATACTGTGTTAATGGAACCATCAAAATACATTGGCTAGTTTCAAAAGAACCTCAGCATTAATACATGCAAGCCCAGCAGCAGTGCCAGAGAAATTTTGAGAGCAGATGGACCAGAGATCACTGTGAAATTCTCACTGCATATCTGTTACTCAATTTTATACACAAACCTGTTGTTCCAGACACCAGTTGACATTACATTTACAAATGAGGACAGATGCAGTTAGCAAGTCAACAACAACAGGTAGAAAAACAAGCCCTTGAAATGTGTTGACTTCTGCTAAAACATTTCTGTTGGTGCAGCCCTTTGAGTAGGAGAGAGAGGGGAATGCACAGTGTTGATACACTGTGCTGTGTACTGCTTAGCCAATAGTATTCATGTCCAATTTTTTCCCCATTTGTCTCAATTAAAATGCATCTCTGCTCACTTGAGGCACAACAAACCTGTAACAAACTGTCTCATAACGTTAAGCACATGCTGAGATGGAGCAATGAATCACTATAAATACCTTATCCCACTAGCTGTAAACCGTGCTTCATTCTCTTTCTGTAACTCGGATCACTTCCCCAGCTGGCCTTTTCCATTCTGAAAAATGGCCCTGCAAAAATAGCAGTTTTATACTCTTATTACTTGTCTCTATTCAGGATTCATAAAAAGTTATAACTAACATGGATCCTTTACTCTTTGTCCACATCAGAAGGAGCACCGAGCACTTACTGCTGTACAAATCTCTCCAAAGCTGTCATTTGTGGAGAACAGAAGGTCACCATCAGTGATGCACCTGGAAAAGTCTTTGAGTAAAGATTGTGATGGGACTAAATACTTTTTTCTGTGAGGTAAATCTCATTACCCAAGGCAGTTATCCTTTCTATTTTTTTGCTGCCTATTACTAAAGAACACCTTCACTGAAGCACTATTAAAATCCTGGGTGTGTTCTCCAAAAGTGCCTAGGACTTCTGATGGCTTGGGGAACCCTACCTGTAACTGACAAATCCCATTTGATTTAGGAGATTTAATCTCCATGAGCTGCAGACATTGTGTTGGACTTGTCTTGACCCAAGGCAAGTAATAAAGAATTTTTAACTTAATTGTTCTGAAAAAAAAATTGTCATGAAAAGGAAGAAAAATGGATTTAAGCAATCAGTTGGCTCACATTGAAAATTTTGATTATTTCTTACCTGCCAACAAGGTCTCTGGGTACTGTGGTTTGTTGAGACAGATTTAGGATCATGTGTCAAAGGAGACTGGAAGGACTTTAAGAGGTCTCCTCTCTTCTTCACTGATTACTATCCACTCAGGTGGAGATAAACTGCACAAGAGCATGATGAAGCAGAAGGAATTTTGAAGAAGCAGCTTACCTGGTCCCAAGCCATATATCCATCAGTGCAGAGGGCTAATGAGAACCTGGTGTCAAATAAAATTTTCAGCAGG
>NW_008612893.1:23003-28560 GCF_000691845.1 Merops nubicus
AAACTCATCCCTCGCTGGGCTGTGTCCAGTTTTGTCAAGTACCTTCTGAGATGTGGATACAACTCGGAGAAGAGCTAGAGGAAAGATCTGTGACAGCAAGACCCATCAGAAAATAATGAACAAGTGTAGGCCATCAGCCCTTCAGAAGAGAAGGTTGAGGCTGCAAAATAAAAGTTAGTAATTTATTTTTCACACCTGTGATGGCAATAATAATCTGAAATAGCAACAGGGAAGATTCAGGTTGGAAACAACTTTTATCAGTAAATACTGCATAATTTACCAGTAAAGAGACTTTGGAACAGACTGCATGGGGAAGCTAGAGGCTTCACCATTCAGAGATGAGTAAAATGCCACCTGTCATAGGCATGGCTGATTCTGCCTCAGAGCAGGAGGATGGGTGCCTGCTATTCCATGACTGGAATCCCTGGGCATGCCTGCGTTCATTTGCCTTGTGCCTTCCTAAGGAAGAGAAACAGGGACACAGACTCAGATTTTAAATGAGATTTGGAAGATCCTCACCTGAAGGTTGAGAGACTGAACTACCCTCAGGACTCCAGGAACTAAAAAGGATCCCTGGCATCTAATGAAAAGTCCAGTCACAACATTTGCACCTCACTGTCCAAAGCAAGGAGGAAATGACTAAATTCTGCCTACCTTCGTGAATTTTGGGCTATGTTACTCTAAAAACAGGTTCCATTTACTGTGAAGTCTTGAGAAATTCAGTCTATTTGCCAGTGAGCTGGAAAGCATCCAAAAAGGGAATGCT
Source organism: Merops nubicus (assembly GCF_000691845.1). Taxonomy (NCBI): domain Eukaryota; kingdom Metazoa; phylum Chordata; class Aves; order Coraciiformes; family Meropidae; genus Merops; species Merops nubicus. The sequence goes on from NW_008612893.1 coordinate 23,770, forward strand.
GGACAGCTTTCTGACAAGGACCACAGGGCCTTTACTGAGCTCTCTGCTCTGCCATGGGGCAGTGGGATGTGCATCTATATTTCATTGGCACAGGTATGAACCAGAGCAGATGTAGAGGGGTGGCAGAAGAAAAAGGTCATGGTATGGTAAATTCACCATCTTCTTCAGGGATTAGTGTCCTACAGACCTTTCTGCAAAGCTCTGTGCCCAGTGATGTTGAATGCAAGTTACAAATAAAGTTTATAACCAAGAATAATTGATGTTTTGTAGTTCACATTCATTTCCCACTTTTTCCAGTCCAAGTCTCTTGTCTGACTATGGTCACTGAAAGACTTGCTGTCTAAGAAAGCAGTCACCAAAACAATCAAAAGTACTTCTGCCACTTACTTACCTGAATATTTGCCATTCAGCTCTAGGAGAAAATTTAAAGCAGAGAGCACCTGTCAGTTTATCTTAATAGGTTTATGTTCATTTGAATAACCTAAGGATCTGATCCTGCCTTGGGTTTTGGTTTTTATAAAATGTGTCTAATGCACAAAGAAAAAGAGACGATAGGTATAAAATTGATATTGTGATTCGTAATAACAGGTGCACTAGAAACATAAGAAATTGTCATTTGATGACAGTGAGAAGGAAAAAAAAACCCAATACCTCCCCTGGGACACTGATTATATAAAATGTAACAGAAAAAATATTTCCTTTTAGTATCTTTAATACACTAAGTACTGTATAGATCAAATTTTTTTTCACCAGAAAAAAAAAAGAGCTGATTGATAACATTTCTGTAAAATCATTCAGTTGTGTTTTGCATGGAAAGAAATGCTGCAAGCTCCAACAGTGGTTTAATACTATTTTAGACTAAAGAGGATGCATAGAATTTCACTGATCATAGAATGTCTGGGCTGGAAGGGACCTCCAAAGGTCATCTAGTCCAACCCCCCCACCATAAGCAGGGACATCTCCAACTAGATCAAACTACTCAAAGCTTCATCCAGCATGCTCTTGAGTGTCTCCAGGGATGGCACCTCCCCCACCTCTCTGGGCAACCTATTCCAGTGGCATATCACCCTCATATTGAAGAACTTTTTCCTCATGTCTAACCTAAATCTCCCCTTTCCTAGCTTAAAGCCATTACCCCTCGTCCTGTCACTACAAACCCTTGTGAATAGTCCCTCCCCTGCTTTCTTGTAGGCCCCTCTCAGGTACTGGAAGGTCGCTATAAGGTCCCACCGGAGCCTTCTCTTCTCCAGGCTGAACAACCACAACTCCCTCAGCCTGTCCTCACAGGAGAGGTGTTCCAGCCCTCGGATCATTTTTGTGGCTCTCCTCTGGACATGTTCCATCAGCTCCATGTTCTTCTTGTGCTGGGGGCTCCAGAGGTGGACACAGTGCTCCAGGTGAGGTCTCACCAGGGCAGATTAGAGCAGCAGGATCACCTCTCTCCATCTGCTGCCCACGCTGCTTTTGATGCAGTCCAGGATTCGATTTGTCTTCTGGGCTGCCACTGCACATTGGTGGCTCATGTCCATCTCCTCATTTACTAGCACCTCCAATATTTGCAATATACTTGCAATAGCCATGTGACTTTAAAAGAGCTGTTAACTATGTAGGGTCAGCATACTGAATGCTGAGAAAAGAAATCTGGCACTATTAAATGACCCCTGCATGGCTTTAGCATTCAGCTGTCCTGAGCACTACAAAATAGTATTCAGCACTAAAATGCTGAGATATTTCTGCAAGTAAAATATGATTCCAAGTATTTAATGTACAGATGATTGTTCTCTTCAATACTTTATGTATGAAGAGAGAATGAAAATTCCTTATTAGTTTTGATTTTACTATTTTTACGTTGGAAACACTGTCTTATACTCCATTTCAACAAATGCTTTGCACAGCTGTCAAGATTTTTTTATACATAAATAATGTGTTCTTCTAGTCTACAGCAATTTGTTGAAGTGATTAATTGGATGATAATGAGCCACGCTAAGAACAAGGCATGACTTATGATTTCTCAAATGTGTACACCTCAAATATTACTGACAAAGCACTCTGTGCAATTTCATGCTCTTTGAGGTATTATTTCTTTTATTACAACTGAGATGAGGTTAGCAGCCATCAATGAAATTTAAACTCAACAGAACATGTACTCAGAGTTCATTGTCACATAGATAAGCAGCTGCTCTTCTTATTTTAATAGTTCCTCTAGAAATCAGTAAACTCTGTATACACATGCTGTAGTTAAATTATTCTTTTAAGACCCAAGCAGGTGTATCATCATAATTATGTTTTGAATAATGCCTTATGCACTTAAGTTCCTTTTTCCTTCTTATGCACTCACAGAATATGGCGCAGGAAAACTGATAGTACCTGCCCCCCTCTTACATAGTAACAGTTAATAACTACAGGGTGGTTTTACATTATAATTCACACATTTCAAGAAAAGGGGGCTAAAAGACAGAATAGAAACTAAAGACACATACATTTGACGTCAAAAAGTCCCAGAAGGAAAGTAAAGAAGAAAATACTTATCAGTTTTGAAGCAAACAGAGAAAAAAGAAAATTAAGGGGTCCTGTTTTATTTTGTGTTTTCAATAGTGCAGCACAAAGACTTACAGTAGAAGATTACCAAAGGAGTTGAGGGAGAAAACCAGTGATAAGATGGTGCTAGATCATAACTGAAGCTAAACAAGAGGCTGCAAATTTGAATTATAAAAGAGGAATGCAGAGCAACTGGGAGAGAATGTAGAGGGCCTGTTATGCACGTGAGAAAGGGGATCAAAAGAATCAACCAAGAATTAAATAGCTAGATATTTATCACTCTCTTCTTACTGTTTGTTTGCCAGCAAAGGATTTTTGAGGCATTCCAGGCATCACACCAAAGCTCCCTATCTGGAGGGAAGCTCAAAGGATTTTGTTCCAATACACCATTCCTGTCTCCATGTTCTGCCTGAGCTCAAGATCCAGTGGCACTTCTCACATCAGCAGTAAGGTGTAATGGTGTAGTAAATGCCTTACAGAGCATTTTGTCTCTGGTAGTTAGGCTCATGCTTATACCTCCCTAGGGAGGAAAACAAGATCTGGTGTCCAAGCTCGGCCCACAGTAGAAATCAGCAGGAACAAATGACTTACTGATCCTCAAATCGCTGAGTTAACCAGGAGATAATACCAGAGATTGCTGGGATGACTTATTCCAAATGCATATCACTGCAATAATTTCTTGGATCTGCTTATCTGCGTTATGGGTATATAGCAGATACACAACTGGCCCACAGATCTAAGCAGTGTGGTGTGGGCGGAAGCACCAAGTCAGAGATCTTGACTTGGCTGCAAGCTACTCATTGCTATACCTGATTAGGTAAATGTTTCAAGTCTTTATGGCAAGTGCAGAAGGAAAAAGGACGAGGCAAATTACTAAAATTATACTTGAAAACAGAGAGTAGCTAGGCAACCGGGTTAGTATTACCCAAAGCTAATCAGGCATTGGAAGTGCCTCGTGAACAGCAAGCGAGTCCAGAATTTAGGGGTAAATTGTCCTAAAGACAGCTATCTTAAGGCAGAGTCCCAATACCTTTGACAGCTGAATCTGGAGAAACAGTCCTGTGCATTTAAACAGTTTGCAAGCCATATGTGAAAACACTGGTCTATTTAATGATTTCCTCTGTTTTCTTTATGAACCTTGTGCACAGAACTGATGAGAGAAGGAGGAAGGGAAACAAAAGGGAGCAGGGGAGCAACACTTTATCCCTAAGCTCCCATCCATGAGGGTGCTGAGGACTAATCTGGGTACTAACAAGATAAAAGATGAAGGTGAAGTTATTTCCTTCTCTCTGCACAGATGTGGCCCATATGAGAAATACCATGTGATATTTTCAGCCTCCACCACAAGAGAGGTATTTATGAGCTGAAGGATGTCCACCTAGATCACTAGGACAGTTTGCAGATGAGTGTACATGGGATAAGGGGGGAGACTGAAGGAATCCAGTTTGCTCAGCCTACAGCAAAGAGCTGATGTCAGGGGACTTAAACATTCACTTACCTAATGGGGAAGATGTTATGGAGAAGGCAGAGGCTGGGAGCTCTCATGGACATGCAGTGCAAGAACAAAAAGCAAAAGCCACAGTTTGCAGCATGGGTAAGTCCAGATGAACCCCAGAAACAGTTGTTCACCCTGGGAGAGGCTGAGAATGTCGAGAGAGTCTGGAGAAAGGCTCACACCTCTATTCTTGGAGAGCTGCAAAAATCAGCTGGTCCCCTGAGTGACTCGATCTAATTCAGAAGGCAGACTGCTTTTCAGAAGGAGGTTGTAATCCATGACCTCTAAAGTTCACTTCCAAACGATGTTCGTATCAAGGAGAATTGCCACAGGAGGACAACACATCCAGCCCAGCTGAAATGCCTTTATGCAAATGAATGCAGCTTGGGCAACAAACAGGATGAATTAAGGGCCACTGTGCTGCTGGGATGCCACGACATAGTGGCTGTTACTGAAACCTGGTGGGATCATTCCCAGAACTGGAATGCAGTGATAGACGGGTACAGGCTCTTTAGGAAGGACAGGCAGGGAAGGAGAGGAGGAGGCGTTGCCCTCTATATCAGGGACCAGCTGGAATCAGTGGAGCTCCACCTGGGGAAGGATGATGACCTGGTTGAGAGTGTATGGGCTAAAATTAAAGGCAAGGCAGGGGAGGGTGATGTTACTGTAGGGGTCTGCTACAGGCCACCCGACCAGCAGAACCAAGCAGATGAGGCCCTCCACCGGCAAGCAGAAGCGGCTTCACGGTCACAAGCTCT
>NW_008612894.1:0-32826 GCF_000691845.1 Merops nubicus
CTTTTTACACAGAACCAGGACATATCTTCAATAGAGGTTAAAATAATGAATGGATTTTTTTATGATCTGAAGTTGTAGTCCACTGCTTCAGCTCTATGGAGCTGTTATTGGGAAAAAAAAAAAAAAAAATCAGGTTTTCCTTCTCAATATATCCCTAAAGAAAAGTTGTTCTCAAAGTGCCGAGTTTATTCAAGGTTGCCAGAAATTCAGCTTGACAGTTTCAATGGGGCATATAAATCTCCAAAGAGCAAAGGGGTAAATGGAAATTTTGGGTTAGTTTTGTTCTTGGATTGGCACAATTTGCTTTTTTGAAATTCCATAGGTGAAGTTTTAAAACACTTTAAAAATATCCGCTGTTTCGTTTTTGCTGCTGCTCATTGGTTTAAATCAAATGCATCGGAAGTTGGTTTGCTATCTCTGACAATGTGTTACACTTCTTGGAGAGAATCCCGTGCAGAGAGACTGTAACTCATAAGGTTTACGTTCTCTAAACTCTGGATATTATTTGTAAAGTTTTTTTATTGGTAGCCTAATTCTAAACAGTTTAACTACATTGCTTTATTGCCTAAGCTACAAGTGAAAATTTTAAGCAGATACTTTTTCTTTTTTCCTTTTTTTTTTCTCCATACATTTTGTGTGCTAAATCACTGCTTTAAAATTTAATTTAGTGTAAGAATGGTCTTTTGGTGTTTGCATTAGATATTTGACCTTAAAAATATCTAAAAATGTAATAAAACAGTCAACCGTAAACAAAAGATTTGTTAGTTCTTAATGTTTCCTATGCTGTGTGAAGTGGTGGCTAACACTTCTTGTATCATAAATCATGTCTCTACAGCTTTTTTTTTTCCTTTACATAGGTGAAGATGTAAAACCATTTACTCCTGAGAAAACCAAGGAAATTGTGATGTCTCTACAGCAACCTGCAGTCTTCTGTAATATGGTTGGTGACTGGCCAGCCCTGCACTGGGATGCAAAATACCTTTCTGCGATGCTGGATGGAAAGACAATCCAGTTTAGGCTAGGTCTGAAGACAGTGGACTTAGGTAAGACTCAGATAGACGGGTATTATATGCCACAACTCTCTATTCTAAGTTCTGCAGTCTTATGCATCTCCATTATCACTCTTCACTCTCTTTTGTATTGCTTTTCACTGCAGGCTTTGTTTTTAGGACATGGGATTTGGCCAACAGTGGAACTCTCACTTGTGTGTTTATTCTTAGGAAGAGGCATGGTGGATAACACTAACATATAATAAGAATCAAGCGTCTCAGTTTTCTTTCCTTGCTTTGTAGTGTGTGTGTATTTGGCCTTGGTCTTATATATTATTCAGTTGTTCATGTGAGATGAACTTCCATATCCATAAACTCAAGTACATTAAATTAGCCAGCTAACCAGGCTATCTTGGGGTTTTTATCTCAAAAATGGTGGTGATTCTCACCTTCCTCTAGAGGTTTTATAAGGCTGTGGTGGTTTTCAATACTCTAAGGTCCTCAGATGAAAGATGCTACAGAAGCACAAAGCGTTAAGAAAATTACTTGACACCAGTACAATAATTTCACCTCTTACCCGCCAGGTTCCCTTGGACATCTAGAACATGCCATGGGAGAAAGACAATTTTTGCACTCGATTTTAAACACTACAATTTCATTTCTGCCTGTAGCCACACAATACTAGTTATAGTCTGTCCACAGATGACGTTTCTTTCATACCAGGGAGAAAAGATACAGGAAACATGCTCCAAGGTGATAATCAGTTAGCCACCTTAGAGGTTATGCATTGCTTTATTCATGCCCTGTACATTTTTTGCCCTCCCAACCACACACCAAAATACATTTTGCCATGTACTTTCTTCCTTTCACCTAAAATACCTCGTCTCCCTTCAGTGTGTTTCTTTTCCCCCTAGGCCAGATAAACCCACCTCTTAAAAAGCATTCAATATAAGTAATGTGTTTTAGACTCCACCTAGCTATTCTTTCTCTGTTCTTCTGACTTTCTTCAGTTGGACTGCCTCTTTGTTGGAACGTAGGGTCTGCACAAAGACTCCAGATGGGAGTCTACTAATTCCTATAAAAGTAGTAGAATTGCATCGTATTATCTTTCTTAACAATACTGGGTGAAACTTGCTTTCTTCACGGTATTGTGACCATATTATTTCCTGTTCAATTTTTGCAAGAGGAGTGATGAAACAGAAGTGTTAGAGGGGAAATGCTTGGCATTTTAGGATTTCTGAGCACTTTACCACCATGGATTAATGATTCCTATGCCATTCCTGGCAAAACAGATGTAGTTTATTCACTTTCTACAGATGGGACAACTGAGGCATAGAATTGATACATTGGCACACATCTTCACAGCAATATCTCTATAGTTTGATGAGGTATCAGCCAGTTCTTGCACTGGATGTGAAAGGCAGTCCATTGCCAGTAGGGAAGATGTTGCATATATATAACATTCTCCTTGATATCTTGTTAAAGTGTCTCAGTTGTAATACACAAGACTTCCCAGGTAAAAGGATAGATTTTGATCCTAGTCTCCATTACTTAGTAGGCACTTTTTGAAGGCCAAATGGGTATGCCAACTGGGAAGGCTTCTGATGGGATTGGTGGAGTGTTATGTAGCTAAATGATGGACTGATGCTACCAGCAAAGTAGGCAAGAGTCCTCACTTCACAATAACTTGTAGTCACTAGGGATATAGAGTGGATTTGAATTTGTATCTTGAAGTTGCATCTATCTGCATTTTGCTTTTTCCTAAAGGCATCAGTCCCTAGGCAGCAATCATTTGTCTGCAGGAACCTCCATTATATACTAATGTGAGCTAGAAATGTCTTTGAGAAGATGGGTAGAGCCTTCAGGGGTTATATTGTAACTGGATGAGACCTGTGATGCTATAAAAAATTTGCATTGTAAAGGATATATTAGTGAAGCCATTAGCCATGCCATCTCAGAAATGATCTCGTACATTTCATGTGCCATAGTCATTTGGAAGATGGTTGGTCGCACTCTTGCATGCCTAACATTTCTTTCAGTGAGAGCCTCTCTTTCTTACTATTGTTGATGCTAATGTACCCATATGAAATGGAGGCAGTGATGTGGTTAGAGAAAACAACAGGAGAATACAACTAAAATTGCATTGATCTTTCTGATATTGTTCCCATGTTTACAACAGATTAATTGCCTTAAGAATAGATGGGACCAGTCCTGACACTGAGTCAGAAACATATACAAGAAAGAAACTGTTCTCTTTTTTGTAGGTATATTTTGATGTCACTTGTGAAATGGCTGCTTCAGAGTTTCTGGAATTATATAAGTTTGAGTTTTTGATAGTATTCTGTCCGATTACACAAGCTAAACAATATGTGTCTGGTAGAGCAGAAAAAATACAATCAGAGTATTAAGCATTGACAGAGATAAGATATCTCTAGAGAGAGTACCAGTGTTCATTACAAGCACAATGAAGGTGCTATTAATCAGGAAATCCCCACCCACCTAGTTCCAGCCATGCTAAAAGATTTGTTTTTCTGAAGTGGGATAAAGGTTGAGCAGCAGCTACAGAAGCTGAGTTTCTGGCAGAGAAAATGCAGCATTATAGCTCATCTATCTGATGGTTACCTGGAGCACACCAGCAATTACTAAGGAAGAGCAAAGCTTACACAAAACTGTCTTCTCTATGCAGATGTTTCTTATTTTGACTGTTTTCACTAGTTGTGTAGTAAAATGAATAAAGAATGAGTTTCCTGTGAAGAAGCTGGAGAGGACAAGAGGTTGTCATGCTGATCGGTTATGAGTCACAAGATCTCTGGAGGAAATTTAGAGATGCTGGATAGAGCTGGTGCTGTCAGATACACAGCTGAATAGAAAAGGGCTGCAACTTGGACATCTGTCCAAGAGGCTTTGCCACTAAGGACGGCAAAAGAATTCAAGCCTCTGATGTTTAATGTAGAGAGGACTGCGAAGGTGGCCACAGACTCGGTAGCTGAATAGGAGGCTGAAAATACAGTACAAACACCATGTGCTGAATCAATGTCACATAAAGCCGAGATCTGAGGTGGTTATTGGAGTTGGACGTGGATGGCCAGTTCTTTGGTTTGTAAGGGTGCCTGTGGTTCATTACAGTATTAAATGGCTATTCCTTGCTTGGATTGTTTAAGTAATTTTAATCCCCCAGGAGCTGTGAATAGACATTTGATTTAAGTTTAAAGAAATGGAGAAGACATTTCACTTGCATTCTTACTGGAGCTTTAGGGTATTTTCTTTAAAGAAATGGAGAAGACATTTCACTTGCATTCTTACTGGAGCTTTAGGGTGTTTTCTAAGGCTATTATCCTTTTTTTTTCCGCATTTCCCTTAGTATACATTGTAAATACTGTCTTTCTGAGTAGAACAGATTTTGGTGTCTGTCAAGACCGAACCTTAACTGAGGAAGTGAGAAGCTTCCTCCAAAAAGTACTTCTTCCCTTTGTCCCTCCTTCCAGTTTCAGACTCTGGCATTAGGTGGGAGAGAGGAGGATCATCATTCCTTCAGGTAATATAGCCTCAGACAGCATTTGTACCTTACTTTAGACTTAATCTGCAATTTATCAATTACAGAACACCTTCAGCTTTTAGTCATTAAGTATTAGGAAACTGGTTAATAAAGTTCTTGCTTGCAGCTGCCCACTGCTAACATTTTCACCCCAGTTGCAGTGTACAAGTCCATCTAAGCCATCTGTCTAGATTACCCAAATAAATCCTTTATTACTATTTATTTTTCCATGAGCACCCACACCTTGGTACTGAACAAGTTATAAATTAAACCAAGAACTCTGGCCCGAGGAGATTGTATCCTGGAAGATAATCTTGCCTTTCACAGTTGGATTTTTTAAAATGAAGTTCAGAACAAAATACACTGTACAGTAGAAAGAACGTATTTCTTGCCTATAAAACTCTTGCTCCTGAGTTATCTTGGAAAATAGGCAGTGTCCTGAGCACCCTTTGTTCTCACCAAAATAATACAGGTACTGAGCCAGCTTCAGTACTGCTTCTATCTTTTATCTAATTTTTCCATCAGACTATCTTTTAGTAAGGTGATGCGCATTGCATTAGTGGGCGTTGGACTGAACACAGGGAGTCAGATCTAGGGGGCTGGTTATTGCTGGTGATTTATATGTCGTGTATGCGTTACAGGTAGGGAGCCCTTCTGCACAGACCCAGGCTACGGACTGCTGAATAGGGAGGCTTATCTGACATTTTTAGTTAATGAATTTGATATTGGGGGGAAGGAGAACCACTACCTAGGCTACTACAGTGGAAAATGGCAAAATGATAGCGATAAAGGTTTGCAAAAGCTGTTCTTCCTCCCAAAGGGAATCAGAACAAACACGTGAGACTCTGTGGGAATTGCTGCGGTAACAAAATGAGAGCGGTAAAGAATGAAGGGCTGCTGCTGCACAACAGTGAAAGGATCCCATTTCTGAGCAGCTCTCTGCAAGTTACACAAGGTTAAATCACAGCTCTGTCATTGTCATTCATGCAGGCTGCAGTCACTTTTTCCCGGTAGTAGTTACAGTAAAGTAATATTTTATTTTTTTTTTACATTGGAAGCTGGCACAATTAGCAGCTGTGGGAAGTGAAGATCTCTGATTAACCACAATTAAAGTATGCTATGATGTGGCTTATCTTGTAGACTTTCCAGGGGACCTGACCTTGAGCAGAAAGGCTGTATCAGTCAGCCTGACCAAAGCATGATGGGAACAAAACACTGCTGGTAAATACTTTTTACCTCTGCCAAGGAACACCGCAATATGCTTTTGTCAGTCCCAAATGAGAAATAAGGACACGCAGCCTTTTAGAGGGATCCTTGGCACACGTGTGACTCCATAATTTGCTTCCTATACATTACTGTGCTGATTTGGTTATTGCTTTAAGGAAAGGAAAAGATGAACAGGAGTACATCTGCATAAATCCACAGAGACAAAATAAAGGCCACACAAATATTTGTGTGCACATTTGCAGCTCACACTTAAGAAAGGAGGTGAAGCAAAGGACAGATTCTCAGCTGTTTAGGGAACTGGGTGTGTTATTCAGTTATTGTTCTGAAGAGCGCCTTGCACATGAGCAACAGTGACTATTGGTGTGCTTTTCCCTCACAGCAAGTTCAAGGTAACAGCTATTCACTTAGACCTTAATGAAAAAACAATAGTCTCAGACTTTAATTATGAGTTAGGTGATAAGGACCATTTTATTGACCAGAGTCAAACCACCTAGTCCCACTTCATATCTCATGCTGCATTTAACCAGAGCTGTGAGAGAAACTGTGTATTATTTTTTCCTGGTTCTGTGCTCCGTGCTCACCTAATATTTGACTTTTCTTGTGTTGCTCTAGTTCCCCAGTTTGAAACCACGTGTAGCTATGTGAAGGCTACACTTGAAGAGTTTTTGGCTTGGAGTTGTGGGCAGCTTTCTTGTCTCTCTGGACCATTCAGTTGTTACGAGTACTCCAAATACTGGGCTTATGCTGACTACAAATACATTGCCAGAATATTTGAAGAGAAGCCAGAAATTTTCCAGGTAAAATATTAAAATTATCTCTTCCTAGTTTAGTAATTGCAAATTACCTAGTGTAACTTCTGAAACCTCTACAGCTCTCACCTCTCTGTTCCTTTAGCCTTTTATTTTAAAAATTTCAGATAACACCTATTGGCTCTCAGGCTAGTGGAGAACTAGTACTAAGTAGCAGGCACCTAAAATTCTGTCTCCTTATGTGCTTAAAAACATCATCACAAGTGACAAAAACAGCTACTAGATTGGCATCACTCCCCTTCCTATTTAGCCCAGCATCATTTTGTGACTGGGCAAGCTTGGGGAGCACTGAGTCGTGTGTGACCTTTGCAGTGAAACACCTTCCCTTCACCTCTGCTGAAGGTATGGCAGCGAGGTGGGAATTGGCTGTGGAGATGACAGGCAGAAGACAAGCCTGACATGGTGCAAACTTGAGACCCTGCTGCTGACCCAGAACCACCTTGCACCCGAATGGTACCCAAATTAACAGCTACACTCAGGAGACAGGATTTGATGGCATGGTTCACTTGTAGCAACAAGACTGTAATGTGGGTTTGCTCCATGTTTTGCTTTGTGGCTCATTTTCTGGAGCAATACAGTTCCTTCCCTTAATATGTTTAGATTAGTGTAACTGTTTGCAAAGAGGAGAGATTCTGAGTCTGCAGGATTATTATTCTTTGATTGTCTGTGGAGGCAGTAAAACACATGAAGTAACCTGTCCACGGAATTGCATAATCCATAATAATTTCCAAATGCAGGTATTAGGACACCTACCTAGGGTATTTTCTTTTACTTTCTCCATGTCTATCTGCTATTTCAATGTATTGGTTCATCTACCTTTCTGCTACTTCTCTTTGCAAATTGTTAAGAGGGCAAAATTAAGGATAGCTGTACGAAAGGTGTATTTTTTCAAAGGACAAAGAGTAGTAAATGAAGCCTTATTCATTTCTATACTTTCAAATGTGAAGATGGAATCATAATTCCCTGCAAATAGTGTATCTCTGGAATAAGAGGCAGTACGAACTGATAAGGTCCCTCAAATTAATTATTTCCTCAGAAAGCACTTCCCATGCTCCTTATATGTATTATATTCTTTCATACTGGTAAAATCTGTATTTTCCAGTGCTCACTCTTTTTTCAGACTGTCTCCTTTCCCATTGTTCTGTGGGTCAGAAGGCAAGGCCTGGCCACAGCGACCATCCGACCTTTCTTTCTCTCCACCATTCCTAAGCACACTGAAATGCAAGGATCACATAAACTTGGGCTGCTAGATCACGTTGTTTGAAACAAGTTGGGAGTTCAAGGAATGTTTAAGGCTTCCCCAAATCTTTGAGTGACTTCCTGTATCCATGGTCCTGCCTTGGTCTTCTCTCTTCCTGCCACAACAGACAGCATTTTCCTGTGTTGCATGGCACAAGGTAGTAGCAGCTATGAAGACCTGAATAGCGTGGTGCTTTATTCAGTCAATAAAAACACGCTTGAAAGAAACAACCATTTTCCTACCTCCTCCTTTCCCCAATTCAAGAACAAAATTGAAGCTCCAGGGATTGCATTTCTGGGCAGGTGTCATGCCACAGCCTTATCACCTGACCTATAACAAGCAACAGATTGTACTGCAATTTTAGAATAGATACACGTAATGGTCATGCCGTGGATTTTTTTTTAAAGCAGAATCAGGGAAGGAAAAAAATCGATGGTGTTATGCAAGCAAATATGGTGTATGTCATCTGCCAGTTTCACAGGCATTGGAGTGAACTGCATCTGTCAGCTCCAGACTCGTATGGCTGTTGAAACACTGCTACACAATTTATACCAGCCAAAAGAGATCTTTGTAGAAATTCTCTTCCATTCTTGTGTGAATTTGATGATAACCCCTTTTTTCTCTTTAGATTTTATTTAGATTTACGTAAGGTGATTTGAAGGGGAAAAGAAGGCCAACTGCACTGTTATTTATAGTGATTAATAGGGCCATTTAGAAGTTATTTGAAATTTAGATTGCACTGTTTATCATTTACAGTTGTGTGGGCTAAGGTAATGATTCCATTATTCTAATCTATGAGCAGTATCTAGCATCTTACGTTTTTTGTTCGGTTGATATTTCATTACAGAATTTGAGATATAAATCAGAAACAAGATATATACGTGAAGTTTAAATAGAAATGAGACCTTTTAAAGTGACATACGGGTACAAATTAACTTCATTATAAGCAGCAAATGAAATAAATATAATTCATAAGTAATGTGCCATCTGTTATGGCTGGAACACCTTTTAGTGAATTTCTCCTTACCGTGGCGTTTTATTGTAGAAAAGGAACCCACTGTGACAAGATTTCAGTAATCCTACGAGTTCCTTCTCAGCTCATTGGTTAAAAACTATTTTACCCATAATCACTTCAACTATTTACTACAGCTGCAGCATTTTCAAAAAGTTCTTTTAAATCTAATATTGATTATGTGTGCTTTCTTTCCACTTAAATTGTAACAAAATACAAAAACTATTTAGGTGTGAGATTAAAGTGTAGAGATGGAGTTACGCTTAACTTTATCACTGAAATAGTTGTATTGGATTTTAAATTTTATAGCTGCTAAAATCTATAGGAACAACTTTTTTTTTTTTTATCTTTTGCTGCCTTTGACAAATGTTTATATTACACTTCTGCATTTTTTTCAAATGATATCTTTAAGATCAATAACTCTGAAATTCAAAATCTTTAGTAGCACCTAATTTTTGTGAAGGCTATCACTCATTTTGAGGGTTTCCTGGTACAGAGTCATGGTGAAGTCATCTTTATAACAATGTCTAGCTGTAGTTTTCCTCATCCATAGATCTTAAAAAAGGATAGCCATCCACCTGTCTGCAAGCAGCTAGCTTACATACTTAAATTAGGAGGCTAGACTCCTTTTTTCTCTTTGTAGGCAGCAGAAAGAGAGAGGCTTTTCCAAGGCGTGACTGAGAGTGCTTTGACAAGAGCAGGAGCCAAGCTTAAATTAGGTTCTTAAAGTTAGGTGATGTGAATGACCCCAAAGTGCTTCGCTGAAACGGAACAGATGCTGTTATCTTCCTTTTCAAGATGGGGAAAATAAAGCTCACTGATGAAGTGATTTGCCTGAGACCATCAGGAAGCCAGGAATTGAATCTCTGTTTCCTAAGGCTCAGTCTGGGGCTCCAGCCAAAAGGCACCAGTATCTCTGGCCAGTATACTTCAAGAGCTTTCCAATAACAAATGATCAGGCCCTGTAGATGGCAGGGTGAGCTACAGAAACATGGGAAAGCTTTAGCCAAGCTGTGCAGACCCATCCTGCAAAACCCTTGACCTATCTGAAAAATATCTCGCTGTCCTTTCTTCCAGCTCTTGTGGGAGGGTCAATGGACTGGAAAGCTCCAGGATCATGTTTGATACACATGCATACCTGTTCTGCCCTTTCTCACCATGTAATCAAGCTTAAGTTCACTGCCTACACAGTTGCCTTTCCAGAATACAGGGAGAGAGCTGAGACAGGAGCAAACAGAGAGCAAATGTGCCATGGGGATTATCAAACTGGTTTGAAAAGGGAATAGGGATCTTTCTTTCATTTGATTTTTAAATGCTGTATGTCAGAATTTTTCTAAAAGGTATCCTGTGCTTGAGTGGATGGTTAAGAGTGAAGAAAAAAAAGTGTTGGAAAAGAAGCCACTTGCGGCCACAGGCAGTTGGGCAGTCCTTCTGCAGGGAGAACAGGTAACTGGGGTGATATGAGAGACTGGATGAAGACTGGAGACAGAGACCTCGGAGGGTGTGAGGTCAGAGAGAAAAAAAGTTCAGCAGAATAAATGTAGCTAGAGAGAATTTTGAAGGAAGGAACACAGGCAGTGCATGCAGGAACCCCACCAAAGACCAGCAGCTGCAGTGGATAAAAAGCAACTAAGCAGTGGAGGCAGAAGGTGAGAGGCTCAAAGAGCTGAGTGTAGGATGTGAATCCATTCAACAGCTTACATAAATAATCTTTCCATTGCTCTAGGATATCAGGTGGTCTGACTTTGGTTTTCCTGGAAGAAGTGGGAAGGAAAGCACGCTGTGGATTGGTTCTGAAGGAGCAAACACTCCCTGTCATTTGGACTCCTATGGCTGCAACTTGGTGTTGCAAGTACAAGGAAGGTAACAAATGCATATACATACAATAAATCCATCAGAAAGTTGTACTGTGCTATAAAGTTAGTTTTGGACTCTTTGAGTATTATTTGTAGGTCCTGATTATTTTAGTCTTCTGAGCCCCCAATGACTGAAGAGCATTGGCACAGTTCTATAGGAGATGGCAGAACTTTGGGGGGTTGGAGCTTTACTGGGGCACAGAGGTAACAATTTTATTTTATTCTCTTCGTGGAAGGTCTTTCCTTATCTGTGTGTTATGTGGTTCAATAATAAACTACTACTTCCTAGTAGTTATGAATTCAGGAATTTGGAATTAGGAGATAAAGAGTTAAAAATAAAAAGCTGAGAAACAAAACAGAAATAAACTACTTTAGACTTCTACTATATTCTCTGTGCAAGAGTCTCTAATAGCCTGCTAGAATTAATTTTAAATTGGAACATCAGGATGGGAGCAGCCAGCTGTGAGCAAAGTTGAAAGGGACACTGGAAGCTCCAAACTAATTTTGGAGCATATAGTTTTGTTGCTGTCTTTCTGCCTGTTTGCATACAGTCTCATTTTTCCCCCAGCCTTTTTTTTCTCTCCTTTCCTTGCATATTGGCCTCAGGTTTTTCTTGTTGTTGTTGTTGTTGTTGTTTTTTGTTTTTGTTTGTTTGTTTGGTTTTTGTTATCTATTATTGCTAGATAAAAAAACCATGTTGCATGCATTTTTTATGTTTGATAGCATATAGTGGATGGAATAATTTGCCAGTGGGATTTTAATGTGCTTAATTACTCTGACATTTTATAGAACAGTAAAATCACGGTGGTCTTGTGATTAAGATGCAAGACTGGGAGTCTGTCATGCTGACTTCTGTACTGAGCAGTGCCACAAGTAGACTGCCTTTAAGGCCTGAGGCATATGAATTTGTCATCATCTTATCTGTAAGAAGGGTAATGTTGTTTAGCTCTCAGCCAGGTTTTCATTCATGTTTATAAACAGCCTTGAGATCCTTTTGTGAACATGCAGCAGAGACACTCTGGAAGCCCCCCTCAGCACTGCATTTTGCTGCAACCAGTCCTGTAGACTTCAGGTTGCATCAGTAAGCATTGTGCATTGAAGTTCAGACAGTGTATTTAGGAATCAGAAATGTCATTTAAAACCATGAGACTTACATCCCTAAATATCTTCTAAGGATCCACCTAAATACTGGGTATGCTAAATACAGTAATCCAGCAGGCCTGACATGCCCTGCCTCTTTGATCTGGACCTTCAGGTGTTGAACTCGAGCCAGAATTCCAGCACCAGGTAGCAGTTTTGCCTGCCTTCCCAAGACATTTCCTCCCCCTCCAGTAGAACAAAATAATTGTTTTTCTCAAGGAAAGAAGCCTAAAGCCTTTGCATGGCCCGAAAAGACAAAGTTGTTTTCCTCTTCTGAGCAAAGCCTATAAATAGATTGCAAACTTCCACAACTGTGTGAATCCTGTGCTTCTTCAGAGCAGAAAGATTCCCTTTTGAGACTCACAAAGAAGACACTCTTTTTAACAGAATATAAGCTTATGCTAAACTTAAACAGATTTGCCAGGGACGACTCCTTAGCCCTTTGTTGCTATCTTGGCTTTCCTCCTTGCATCCCTGGGGCTTCTTAATATTTTGCTTCATGATATTGCTTTGTCATAAGCCTGCAGGATTAACCCACGAGCCTCCTAACCTAGTAATTCTCTACCCCTTCATAAGCTCTAGTTTGGAGGGCAAAATAAAGCTGCAGTTTATTAGAGTTTCAGGAGAACTATTTTTTGTGCTTGCACCCAGCAGTAGCTTTGGTAATTATTGGGAAATGTCAGCGGCCGATGGCACTTCCCTCTGTACCCAGACAGCTCTGGCTACCCTGCTATTCTTGTTTCTTCTGGTTTTGTGCCATTTGGCTGCTTTTCTCCCATTTCCAGATCTGTGACTTAGAAGTGGCAACCAGGAGTGGTAGGCAAAAAGAAAGGAGTACCAAAGCAAGGGACAAAAAGAAAAGATTTTGCTAAAGTCTGAAACAAAGAGGAGAGCTGCTCAAATTGTCCAACTGGGCTGTAAAGTACTGCCTTTATTTTTCCATTGCTTAGTGCATGGGTCAATGTTGTACTGATTGTCTGGCACGTCTTAAAGGTAATAAATTCTCCCTTTGTGCTTCTTTCCATCACCTAAAGTACTACCATATAAAACTCCTATTTCTAAATAACATATGTATGTGCTTAGATACTTCATTTATAGTACCCATAAAACTGGCACCACTGGTTCTAGCACATTCCTTTTTCTCTCATTGATCTGCTCTGCGTAAGTGAAGTAGAAACATTAGCTCCTGAGACGGCCTGTGTCTCAGCTCTGCTTGGCCATGACTGCTGTGTGTTGATCTGCTTCTTTGGGTACATAGAGAGCAACCTGGAACACAAATGCCCTCAAGAGCAGAGCGATCCAGTCCTGCTCCATCTGAGATTTAGTCGCACCAGTGAGTTCTTAACCCCAGTGGCCCATGCAAGCCACATATTCATCATCTAGTAATGATAACACAAAAAAACCCACAGGTGTTTCAGGATGCTTTTGTTTATGCCATCTGTAGCACAGGAGCATCAAGGTGAGTTTTGCTAATAACAAGGAGTTTTGCAACTAAAAGCCAAATAAGTACTGTAGGTGAGGCTAGAAAAGAGAAGATCATGTCCCTACTCCTTTACTGTTACCATTGGAAGCACACTGCCCTCCTTTTAAAACAAACATAGAAGCATAGAATGGTTTGGGTTGGAAAGGAGCTTTAAAGGTCATCTAGTCCAACCACCCTGCACGGAGCAGTGTTTCATCACCCTCATTGTAAAAAATTCCTTCTTTGTATCTAGTCTAAATTTCCCCTCTTTTAGTTTAAAACCATCACCCCTTGTCTTGTTGCAACAGGCCCTGATAAAAATATTGTCTCTGTCTTTCCTAAGTACTGAAAGGCCCCAGTATGGTCTCCCTAGAGCCTTCTCTTCTCCAGGCTGAACAACCCAAAGTCTCTCAGCCGTTCTTTGCAGGAGAGGCTGGTCATTTTTGTGGCCTTCCTTTGGATCCACTCCAACAGGTTCATGTCCTTGTGCTGAGGATGCCAGAGCTGGACACAGTACCCCAGATGGGGTCTCACCAAAGGGGCAAAACGTGGGCACAGCAGCTACTCGTTCAATGAATGAAAGTATGTTGTCTCTAACAAAACTATTTCCCCTGTTTTATAGTCATTTGTAATGCTCTGAGCATCTGTAAATGCTGCATGTTGCTCTGTAAAAGGGAGGAAGGAGGAACCAGATGGAAGAGCTTTTTTTTTTTTTTAATTATGTTTTATCTGCCTTTTAAAAATAATTTGTGAGAGGCTGCAAATCTTTTCAGTTAAAAAATTAAAAAGTGGAATATTTTAAAAACGCTTTTAGGAGACAGCCTGTAAGCACTGCCTGTGTTCTCACTGCATAGGAGAGTCACACAGTGAGGCAGATTTATGTTTTATTGAAAACCTTGCTACTGCCTTTAGTTCTTTTCCTTCCACTGACACGCACTGAATACATTTTTATCTTCTCTCTATTTTCAGGAAAAGATGGCACCTCTTCCCACCTGGTGACACCAGTTTCCTTTATCCCACTAGGATCCCTTATGAGGAATCCAGCATATTCAGCAAAGTCAATGTTGCCAACCCTGATCTGAAACGCTTTCCTGAATTTAGGAATGCAACAGCTCACGTCGTTACACTCAGTCCAGGACAGGTACCATTCACATACAAGCTCTGCATTAAAAATTCTAATGAATTATTTAACTGGCTAATCAAGGGCTAGAATATCTTAACACATTGACTGTGGAACTTCCCTCTTCCCTCCCTCTCTGCACTCAGGCTTGGTACGTTTCTCTCAGCACAGGACCTTCCTTTGCTCACAGTTATTTTACTAGCCATTTTTGTACAAAACCCACAAACATTTGGAGAGTTAGTTCAATTGTCTGCCCAATTCCATTACAGTTCTAGCAATCACTTCCAATTTGTCTGCTTTAAAACTTTCTTGAACAGTACTCCAACCTGACTACTCTGAAACCCATACATTCCATAAAATGTATTTGATTAATAAGCGTGTAAAGGCAGGAAAGGAGCTCGTATTCTGATAGTAAATAACCTTCACCAGGGAACATTGCCCAACTTGTTGCCTTAATAGCAGAGCATTGTAATACTGATACTTGCATTTAGAGCACACACCATCCGGAGGTTTCCTGGTGCTTTACAAGGGTGTGAGGTATTATTAAGTTTAGTTGTAAGTGCCTGGCCTATAGTCACACAGACAGCAGCAGTATGAGAGCAGGACTTGTGACTCCTAATTCATAGTCTCTTGCCGTGGATAGGATCCTTCTTCATTGAATGAGGATGGTCTGTGTTTGTTGTCTGAATTACCCTTTCTCGTTTGTTCAGCAGCGCGTGTCCTTGTGACGCGCGCCTGCGCACCTCAAACTGTCAGGCCTTGCCAAGGGACCTTGCCAACGGTCGTTGCTCCGGCCACTTGAGACAGTGGAGTTGCCACTTCTAGAGCCTTTTCACCATTCTCCTACCAGATTTTGTCACCTCTTTTAACCTGCCAGCTCAGCAATGTGGGTGAGTGTTACCTTGCCCCCAGATGGAAAAAAAATTTGGTCACCTTCAACAACTTAGAGAATGGATTTTTGCTAACCCAGCTAACTTTGGAGGAGAATTTTGGAGGAGGCAGAATGAGGGGCACTCCTCTGAACTAATGAGATGGCAGACTGGACCAGGATAGTAGTTTCCAACAAGAAATTATGTCTTAAATACGAAGAGTATGCTTTTCTGCTGGCACAGTTGCAAATTTGGGATCTGTGATCAGCCTTCATTGTTTGCACTACATTAGCTCCAAGTCATACTCCTAAAGCAAATGATTAGTTTCACATTCTGCACTTTGTAAGGTTGCAGTGTTCAATAATTTAAAGAACAAATTTTTACTATTGATAAAAATGCCACATCCATTCAGCACTGCATTATCCATGCTCCCTAACACTATTTCAATTTATCGTCTCCTCTGGAATGATCAAGTGTGATAGTGAACCTTTAATATGATCTTAATTTTAATTAGACTTAAAGCAATTACAAATTAATCTTGCTAGTAATAAAGATCCTGAGCCAGCTCAGTAAGACAAGTTCTCTGCATTGCTGTAAAGAATATATTGTTTGAATTTCTGGGGAGAAAGTAACACAGAGACAGCAATGGAGGAGTGGAGCATTGCCTTGATCCATTTTATCAGTGCCTTTTGGGTGGTGGTTTCCAGCATCTCATCCAGAAGCTTACAGGGGAGGTGGCTGGGGACTGCTGCTGTTTGATGGAAAGGAATGATCTAGAACTCCTTTGTTAACGAGGGAGAGGATCCCTAAATAACAACAATCTTAATACACGCTTAGTAGTGGTTTTAATGTAGAATTCACACAGTTATTGCAGAATTTGCAGCCAGCTTTGTTTTGTGATTAAACATAGCCTCCCTGCTCCTCCCCAGAGGGTACGCAGAACATTTTGGATTATATATTGTAACAATAAAGGGTTGAAAAATAAAGACAAAGGTGTTCTTAGGTATTCAGGAGAGCAACTGCATGTAGGGTGAGTGCAGCTTTGAATATCAAAAACTCCATGTGTCTAATGCCACCTTCTGGCCGTTGTTTGCTACAAGCTGTTTTTCTACACCCATTTAAGACTTTAAAGCAGGATTCTTTCCTGCAACGTTGTACCAATGCACAATGCATGCTTCGATTGCCTTCTTTGTGCCTTTTCACTGTATTGTTCAGAGGTGAATTTCTTCTATGGATTTAGGTAGTTGGCTGAGGCTTCAGGTTTTATTAGGTTTCATCCTGTACTTGACCAGTGACTGTGGGCTGAATTGCCACAGAGATCTTAACACAGCTTCTGGTTGTCATTTAGTGATCTGTTCTCGGTACGAATTATAACAACATTTACGTATCTGATTTATTTGAATAGGCAGATGAGTAACTGTAGAGTTTGCAGCTGTACATACATGACTATATTCATAAAGTTACAAGCTCAAGTTTTACCACACAAGTGTAGGGGCTCCTTATAAATATTTGGACCTGGTTGTCTATGTGATGGTTGCAAGGCTGAGTGGTAAGCACGGAGCAGGAGGCTGACTGCTGGTGGACTTGTGCTTACTGAACTAGTGAACTTTCACTCAAAGCATTAGTATTTTATTTGTTCATAAATTCTGCAGTATTTCTAGTGACACCTTGATTGTTTTCACAAATATACAAATACTGCTTAAAAGAGCACAAATGAGGTAAAATATGTCTGTTCTAGTGTATTCCACCCTACACTTCAGGACAAGGGTTAAGAGAGTTAGGGTGAGACCTGCTACCCTCAGCTTAAACCCCACTGAGGACAGATGTCCTGTGTGCCGTCAGTGGGAAGGACCTGGCACCTCTACAAGGCAATTCATCCTCCCTGTCTTACGTGTAAGTAGTGAAACACTACATTGTTGAGGGAGAGTTAATTTTAGTAAAGGAGAATTCAGAGCTGTCTGCAGCATTATTCATAGTCGATAACTGGTTTGGGAGAGGAAGAAAGAAAGAATGTTCATGGGTGAGACTACAGGCCTGGCTCCAAGTCACCCCACAGAGAAGGCAGACAGCCCAGCTCAACCTCCAGACACCAGGACTATCATCTCCATCACAGAAGAGGCACAAAAGTCCAGGAGCTGAATTTACACTAGAACTGGGCGATGAAAACACCACTCAGCCTGCAACACAGATAGACAACTCCATGAGGTCCCCAAAAGTCAAGCAAACCAAAGGTGAAAACTGTCAGTTCCTAATTCTTTTCCACCTCTTCCTTGAGATTCCCCGCAGTCCCTCACCTGGGTCCCTATGGACACAGGAAGGTAACAGCCCCACTCCCTTCCTGAGCAGTGCTTTTCCCTGTGCCTGTGTTTCTGACATCAGTGGCCCTCAGCACTGTTTCAGCAGGTGGGAAGACATCAGCTCAGGAGGGAGGCAGGGTGAGAAGCACCTTCCTAGCACCGGGGCAGCCAGGCACCACCTGGGGTGGCAGCACTCTCACAAAGTCCTCATGTGGTGTTCCACAGATCTGACTGTGCATCTATCTATTTATTTTTCATTGTCAGGGTTTCAAGCAGCTCTGGGATTTGCTTGAGTCCCCTGCTAGCCCTCCACCTTTTCTTCCCATCGCACTGGCATTCTTTGGTGCTTCCTTTTCTCATGCATTTACCCAAATGTCTTCCTTTAATGAGCAGGAATTCCTTGGTATAATATTTCACTTCAGGTTATGCTTTCTTTTTAAGTCAGTTCCACCTTTGCCCTACCTTTGCACTGTATCAAGTTAATCGTGTCCATTGAGAATTTAAACCTGTTCTGTTCTCTGTGCTGTACAAGTCTTCAGCATTGCTCCACTTGCTCTCCCAGCTGTTCTCTTTCCTCCCCTTACAGATCAGAATTCTGGGATTTCTGTCCTACTTTGGCTTCATCTGCTATATTTGCCTATCACTAGCATAAATATTAAAATTATCTGATTGGTTGCTGTTTAGATTAGTCTCTTCCCAGCCCAAAAATCTAGATATATTCTATAGAAAGCGGGCTAACACAAGATTATCTCTTAGCTTGGAATGGTTCTGTCTTTCTTTTGCACTTTACATTTTTCTTGTAAAATATTTGCTGCATTTTTGTGTGTGTTATTTTACTGTGGTTCACTTTCACATTTCCTACTGAAATGTAGTTAAATCTGTGTCCCATGTTCATGAACAAGGAAGCCTGCTTAGTTTTATTATAGAATTGATAGCTAGGGGTGGTGGTGATGGGGTTTTGTTATTCTTTTTCCTCTTTTTATTTTGCAAAGCTAGAAGAATACTAGTTTGTAAAGGTAGAAGAACCCCACTCTACTTATCTCAGCTGGATTTTTCTTTGTCTTTTGTTTGTTCTGCTTCTCCCTTACTAGCTGTATTTTTGGGGTTTAATTACTTTTTTCCATTTCTTCATCTTCCTTAAAGTGTTTATTTTTGATATTTTCAATTTTTTGCTGCTGTAAATTCTTACTTTAACAAGCCTAAGTTTGTCCAAAAATAAGAGGGAGAGGAAGTGTCTTTATGGTACTTGTTTTGCCTCCAAGTCACAGCTCTGTAGCTCCTCTATAAACAGCATCAGCAAACAGTGCCAGCTGTGGAAATACTCAACCTTAACCTGCAGCAAGTAAAGTCTCCTCTTTGGTTTGAAAAGACTGGACTAGTTGGGGCATTGGCTTTTCCTCCCAGTTACGCCTTCTCTTTCCAAAGCAAGACTGTCTCTGCTTTGTACATGACTTACATTGAGCCAACACGTTCCATTCCTAATTTCCATCTTGTTTTTCCAGGCAGGCCCTCTTACTGAAACATTTATATGCCTCCCTTAATTTACCTCTTGCTTTTGTTCCCTTACTACATAGTCCTTCTGCACCATACCCTAATTCCCTAATGTCTTCATCCACTTCTCCAGCATATTACAAGCTCACTCTTCCTACACAGGTCTCACGGTAAGGACCCCACTGTTGAAAACAGCTACATCCTCCAGAAGCTGTGCCACCCTCTGCTGGATAACAGTTTTCCAGGCTTCATCGATATGCCCTGTCTTTTGGGGGGCACCCAGACTATTTAACAGAGTTCAGTGTTAAGATCCCCTTTATGTGTTTGGGTTTGTTTGATTCTGTAGTCAGTAAAATGTGGACAAACACTTGCTAACAGGTGACTAATTGGGACTAATGTAACTGCATTTTTTCATTGAAAGTGTAGTTTTCTGTGATAAAAGCACCATTCTGAAACTTTGTGTGTGTAGGAAGCATGTTTTGGCTTCAGTCTGTGTAGGGTTTTGTACACTTTTAGATGTCAGGAGCAACTAATTGGTGATATTTTTAAAATAATGGTCCTCCACAAACTGATTTCCTTGTCTGTTTTGTATGCTGTACTGGATTAAAGTACAAATTCCAAATGTTTTTGACCTTTAGAGAGCCAATGATTTTTTTTACTTAAATTGAATCCTGTGGAGAACATTTTCTCCTCTGGCCCAAAAATGACTCTTCTCTGACTGTCCTGTAAGTGTGTGCAGGACTAGGGCCACAGTCATTGTTTCCTGTGCAGACATTTTCTCGTTAGCTCTGTTTTGATATAATGAAGCACAGGGCTATCTAGGTAGCAGAACATTCTTTTAAGCAATTTGTGTCTATCAGGAAAGAGACTTGTCTGCAATTCAGATACAGATCACTGCTTCACTTCCCCATTCTGAAGTGTGTATTTTATGTCACTGACCATTTTTATTCCTTGTCAAAAACCATTTTTTATGCTTTTCCTGATAGCTCCATGCTAATCTAATGTTCAGCTCATCTGTAAAGCTTGTCTTATATCATCAAAACAACATTAATGTCTTGGTACCATTAAAGCCATGGGTTAGAATCAATTTTGTCACAGCTATCATCCTGATATAGTTGTAAAGCTCTGATCTTAACTAGATTGTCAGGATTTCTGGGACACCTTCTTTTAAAAGCCTATCTACTAAAAAGCAACAAGTTCAATACTGGTGATTATTTACCAGAATTAAAGCTACATATTGTTAATCACCCAGATGAGCATTAGGATACCTGCTTTTTGGGGAGGCCAGCTGGCAGTACTTCTAAAGAAACTGGAAAGCCTGCTTAGCTGGTGAGTCTACAAAAGAATTCTTGCTTAGCTGAGACTTTCTCTAAAGCCCTGCTCTACTGCTACACCAGCTGCACTCCCTTTGTAGAGCCAGACCTTGCTTACCCAGAGCAGTTAGAAGGTTACAATCCTGCTTCACAGGAGGAGTCTTGATGAGAGGTAGTTCTGGATCACGTCCACTTCTTACATGACAGTATTGATACAAAGGGAGGAGAGAGTGGGCGTTTCAGCCTTTTCTCAGGGCTCTTTAGAAGAAACAGATGAAGATCACCTCCCACCACTACTCCTTGCCTGATTCTGCCTCTGTATCCCACATTACCTTAATTAAAATCCTTTATCTGTCTTCAGGCTTCTGCTAGTACCTTAATACAATGTCTCCAATTGCAGGTCCTGCTCGTTCCAAGGCACTGGTGGCACTATGTGGAATCCATTGATCCCATCACTGTCAGCATAAACTCTTGGATTGAAATGGTACTTTCCTGTTTATGTCATGGGGATGCAGCACTTCCATGTCTGCATGAGCTTTCATCCCTTGCCTTCCAGGTTCAGCTCTATTTGGTATACTATTTTCAGAGGCTGGGGAGGGAAGAGCCCTTGTGAATACAATTTCTCCAGAAGAGTCTTCCACGGTTTAAAATCTGAAGCCCCAGCTGAGCAGAAATCACATTCAGGTTCACCTCAGTCAGGAAAACAAATACAAGCTAAACTTTTCATGTCCAGTTTATGGGCTAACTAGCTTTGTGCTGGACAGGAGATGACAAACCAGCAACTTCATCTCAAGCACATGCTTACATGCAAAGCCAAATGAGAACTTAAATCAGATTAATTTGATAGGAAGTAAGTGCTGAGGGTTTTTGAATTTTCATTTTTCTGTGATAGTCTTGATTTGCCTGGAGTTGGATCTTCCCAATTAACTGGTTTTCTTTCCCCCAGGCTTTGATTTTTCTTGCTCATGTTAACCAGTATGTACAGGATAGTTCCAGGGGTATTATAGAATAGTTTGGGTTGGAAGCGACATAATAAAGGTCATCTGGTCCAACCCCCCTGCAGTGAGCAATGTCATCTAACTAGATCATCTCTATGCTGCAGAAGGTTTTCTGTTTCAAATTGCTGTGTCATTAAACCTATCATAATATAAAACAATAAGATCCCTTGAAATAACCTTCAAAAACTGCCCTGCTAAAATACTTTTTTCTTTTTTTAAAAAAAGCCTTTAATTAGACTAGAAATGTACAGGGAAATGAACACATACTTTCAGCTACTATTGAAAGACCACATGATGCATTTCTCATACCAACATCAGACCAAACATTTGCAGAGTAGAGGAACTCAGTTAGGTGCTTCAGTTGTGGGGAAATTTTCCAGACAAGACTGTGTTTCGAAAGGACAGCAGGCCCTAAGCCTGTGCCAAGGTTTTATAGCCCTAAGTACAGTGCCCATGCCAAGCTCTTACATTGCCCTAAGTAGAGTCAGGCTGCATCCAGTGCCAGAGAAAACACCAGCAGTGTTGTAGAGCGACAATTCAAGCCTGCCTTAAATTTGAGCAGCCTTTGAGGTAATTCAGAGAAACTGGCTGTGTGGCCTGAGCTTGGAAAGATCATGATGTCAACACACACACTTGTGCCCTAAGCCGTGCCTCACAAATGGACCCTCTCTGGAGCAGCAGGTCAGGGTTGGATCCATTGTGCTAGGTTGGTAGCTCCCAGGTGCCTGCACGATGCATTGGCTATTGCATTTCTTGCTGTTCTTGCATGCTGCAAGAAAAACACATAATGGATCTAAATTCCATGGCCTTTCTGGTCATAAAAGTCTTGTAGAAGTCGCTAAGATCCTGTTTGGTGACAGCAAGAGCAAGTAGTTGGTGTGGCATTATAAACAGAAGTGTTTGCTGAGTCTTTCTAATGAATGATACACCCTCCCCTTCTCCAACTATCAAAAGCTGCCAGAGACAAGTGTAGCTATTGCAACCCAGGTGAAGGTTAACCCCACAGCTGATGTTGGCAGCACTGTCAGGTGTTGGGCAAATCCATCTATAAAAATAAATTCTGATATGGGTGCTAAAAGATAACACTAAGAACATTTTCATTACCAAATCAAGCAACATTTGTAGTCATGGTGAGATCATTAATTATATTCACAAGACTTTAGAGTAGAAGTTTAATTTGTTTTCAGCTGGATGTAAGCTATTCAGTGTTTCTTGTGTTCCTAACCCTGTACTGATTATTCTTATTCTGTCTTATTCAACACACCAGGATGAATACCAAGAGTGCAACACCTTAAATAATGTCCACATGTAGACACCAAACTCTGGATGCTTGGCTTATTAATGGCTTTGTATAACAAGCCCCCAACACAAAGTCACCAAATGTTAAGAGCATTTCCCCCAGCTTCTATCCCAAATTCTGCTCAGGGTTCCAGGATGAATTGCTGCCTTCGACACTCATACTAGCAAGATGCATGGTTTGCTTAAGGTGTTCCCAGAAGCCACAATTAGGCAGTTAAGGGCTGTGAGCTGACTCGGTTACAGCTTTCCTCCAAAGCTTGTGTGTCCACGCAGCTCAGTAAAAAGCAAATTTATGTAGCCACTCCCAGGCTCTTTTTGTTGGAATAACTAAACAACGCATCCTCTTTGGAGCATCTGATTCTCTTTTTCCAAATAGAAGAAACTCAGTTAAGTGGGAAAGAAAGCTAAAAAAGACCCTATAAGCTTTCTTCTGCTATGCTAAACTAGCTAGTAGGCAGCTGCCTGAGAGGATGATGCAGGAAGCAAAGGCCTGAGACAAAGAGCTGGTTACAACTTAGTTTCCAGTTTTGCAAGAGAGCTCTCAGAAGAAAGCTTTTCCTTCTGCTGATGTTTAAAACTGCAGTAGTATATTGGCTGCTGTTTGAAATGCTGGGCTTTGAGCCCTGAGTTAAGGTTGACATATGGGTGATTCCCACAGCCCTTCGTAAAGAGGAGGTGAGTTTGCCTTATAGCTTCCCCCCAGGGTGCGGCCGGCCCTGCAGGGAGAGCCAGAAGGGAAATGAGCCCCAGGGGTCCCGCACTGAGTTGACAAAGGTCAGGTGTCTGCTTGGGGATAAAAGCTGGGACCACTGGCAGGGAGTCAGGAGTGTCTGTCTGTGAAATGGATGTACTTAACAGAGCTTCCTGGTTTGAGGAAGGACCTCCTGACTCTCCCTGGAACTGGGGCCTGGTCAGCTTGGACCTTTGCAAACGTGGGCTAGGAGGGTGAGAGGTGGCCATGTGGCCACCCCTATCTTATGTGTTTAATCTCTTGACCTGGTTGTTTCCCATTCCATCTATGGGAAACCTTGGTTCTTTCTTTGTTCTGCCTGTTGCTGGTCGGGCAATGTCATTGTTGGGATCATTTGGGACAATGTCAATTGCATGTGAACTAATTGACTTGTTTGTACCCCCAGCAATTGTTCATGGAATGCCTTTTCCATATTCAATACAGTCCACTTACTGGTTTGTCTTTCTGCTGGCTGGGTCATTCCTGCAAAAAGTCATTGGCAGAACACTGTTACATGATAAAATATTTCCTGCACTTCCTTAAGACTCATTTTTGTGCATCTGTAGCCCCCAGATAGTCACTGCCTTGCTGTAATATCCTGTGTGTTTTAAGTACTTTAATTAGAAATAATATGTAGATATATAAAATTTGCTGTGTACTTCTATGATCCTCCTGGTCCTAAAGAGCTATGTAAATGCATATATTAAATGTTAACATTGCGTTGTAATTTCAAGCACCAGATTCAATTAACAGAACACTAAATAAGGGAAAAAATTATATTCACACACACCAGAATCCATTTTTTGGAAATCCTTACTCAGATGAGTAGTCACCCCAGAGCCTGCACTGTTACCCACGGGGGGGCTGCATGCCTGAGTGGGAGCATCACAATTCTGAAGCTTTTCACTCACTTCACATACATGAGTATGGCTTTCAAAGGCTGTCCATTTAGTTCTTCCCAAGATCTTCCAGCTTTGTGCAGAGACCTAGATGCTAACCTGTCTCCACACACTTTGTTTCCTTGAGGCAGGATGAAGATCATGTAGCCCGTGTAGAAGAAGCAATAACTCGAACACTGGTATGTGCCATAAAATCAGCAGAAAATCCTGGTGATGGAGATCTCTGGCTAAATCCCACAGAGGTAAGCCCTCTCTTGCTCCCATTATAGCAGTGATAACACAGAATTAGTGACATTTTGCTTAGCTCCCCAAGTCTTCCTACTGCCCAAGAATTTTAAATTCCTTCCCTTCATGCAGCAAACAATTCATGAAGGATAATTGTGCAATGCTGAACTGAAATGTATCTATCTCCTTTTCACTGAGCGTATCCTGGGTCTTTTCTTAGGTTGAAGCAACATCCCATGAAATCAATCTTCAGTACCTGAATAAAGCAGTCTCTGCATATTTGAAGCGTCAAAAGGCAAGTGTGCCAGAGCAAGCATGTTCCAGCAGCACTGGTGCAGAGCAAAGGACAAGCACCTCGTGCAAGAGGAGGAAAAGGGAGGTTGGCTTTGAACTAGAGGGCTGCGGATTAACTCACGAATTTGGCTTTTCAACATTTAAAGCAGAAAAGCTGCAGAAAATACCTTTTGGGCCTCATCTTATTCAAGTTTTACCACAGTCTCAAGAAGCAAGCTCAATGGGTGCAGTTGCAGCTGGAAGTGACAGTAGAGATCTTCTTCATGCAAATGAAGGAGGACAGGTTGGAAAATTACACTGCACCAGGAAGCAACTGGTAATGAGTGACAACTATGAAATGCCTGCACATCAAATGGATTCAGACGGCAGCCCAAACCCCTCAAACACAACCCTTTCTACCAATGATTTGCTAGACTGTTTGGTTAATCCACATGTCATTAATTTAGTGGCTCAGCTGCTGTTGGAGAGAACAAGAGTTTAATGCCAGAGTACTTTATCATTTCTGAAATAAAGAAATCAAATGGCAGCCTTGTTCTGGGTGTTTAAGCTCTGTAATAATTGAATGTTTCATTTCAAATAATTTTTAGGTATAGACACAGTTAATGGTTAAGTGGCAGATGGAAATTGAGCTGAAAGAAGAATAACTGGTTAATGATAGCTGGGAAGAGAAAGGTGTGTTTAGTCAGAGTCCCCGAGAGTTACAAATGAAACAGAGCACACACAGTTATACTCCCACCAGGATGCATGGATGAAATCTTCAGAGTGTTCTACAGCTCTGAGCTGTGAAACAAGTATGGCTTGACAATGGATGGGAGGAGGAGGTGCTGGCACATGGTTGCATAGCAAACAGGTACAAAGAATGGGAGAAGATAAACTGTCTTGCTGTAGGCTGCAGCCCTTGACCATATTTAAAGCAAGAAGGTCAATAAATGATCAGTTAATCACATTAGAAATAGTAAGTTCAAACAAACCTAACCTCAGCCAAGAGACAGAACACTCACTAGTGCATCTCCTTCCTCCCTGCCACAAAATAATTTGTTTTGTCACAAAGCTCTAGGATGGGGTGAGATAAAAGCCCTCAGCAAGAAAGTGGCCTTCAGCTGGTTCAGAAACACTTGAAGCTGGGAAAGGCCATTGGGAAGTTACTGTTATGATTTATATAAAGCCAGATGCATATAGCTCCCTACCTCCAGTGAAAAAAACAAAGCAGTTATGACTTTCTACTTCTGTCCTTAAGATCTAAGGAAGCATTTTGCTTGTTTGTTTGTTTTTTCTTTTTTTGTTGTTGTTGGTTTTGTTTCCTTCTGTTGTAAATGGTTGCTGTACAAGACCATCCTTTCTGCAAAGTATGGTGGTCCCTGGACTCGTTCTTGAAGGCTGGGTGGTCCTTTGATTAAAAGGTTATGGAACTTAAAATATAGGCACTGAAGCTATGCATAAAGTCTTTTTTTTAAAAGGAAATAAAGCTACTGTCTTTTTCTGGGGAGTTCTTGCCTCCTCTGCTCAGGTTGTGGTGGCAACAGAGTACGGTGTTTGCCTTAGCCATAGCTTCAGAGGGGTTTTTCTGGGACAACTGTGAAACCTTTGCTCATGTCTACTAGCACCTACAAATGAGTTTCTACAACTTACCTGTTTCCACATTCATAACCCCACACCACCAGCCCTCTAGCTGATATTTCTTTTGCCTGACACCTATTCCTTGCTAAACACAAGAAGCTGGTGCTGCTATTACAAATATCACCTTCCAGCAACTTACAGTTTTAAAATCACAATGGCAAAGGTGTTTTCTCTGCACTTTTATAAGATTGCATGTTGGCAGGGCTCTGACAGTACCTATTTAGAGCACTTACCATCATCCAGCAGGTCAGAAATCCAGGAAACCTTGCCATTAAAAAAAAAAAGAAAAAAAATCCCCCAAACCCTAATACACTTGGAAGAGGATTAAATTAAGAAGGCTCAAACGTTCACATTTTACAAGCACAAAAACCTTATTCTGATGGGCCCTTGTGGGTGCAGTTACTTCAGCTAGTATGTGGGCCAGAATTCAGCTCATTCCTCTGGCTGGCTTGGAAGGAAAGAGGAAACAAAGTTGCACATGTAGTTTGCTGGAGACCTTGTCTCTGAGAAGGGGCTGTGAATTAGTAGCAGCAGAAAGCTGGAGAAGGACTCTTTACAAGGGGGTATGTAGTGATAGGACAAGGGGTAACCGCTTTAGACTGGAAGGGGATAGATTTAGTTAGACATTGGGAAGAAATTCACTGAGAGGGCAGTGAGACACTGGAACAGGTTGCTCAGAGAAGCTGTGAATGCTCCATCCCTGGAAGTGTTCAAGACCAGGTTAGATGGGGGTTCAAGCAACCAGGTCTAGCAGGAGGTGTCCCTGCCCATGGCACAGGGTTTAGAGCTAGATAATCTTTAAGGTCCCTCCCAACCCAAACCAGTCTGTGATTCTATATCATCAGCTCTGTCTTGGACCCAGAAATGTGCAGTTTTAAATGTCCTTCTCTACCCTCATAGTTGACCTCAGCCCCCAGTGACAAACGGTGAATGTTTCCTCCCTTCATACACAGAGTGACTGTGCTTGAAAAGGCTCACTGGATGTTCCAGAGGTCTTCACAGGGCTTGCCTCCATGGGCAGAGGCTCCAGTGTCCATGTTGGAGGACCCATCTTGGACTCAGCGCAGGAGGAGCTGTTCTCAGAGGGCTGAAGGATCGCTCACAAACCCCCTCTGGCTGGGGAGAGGCCGTTTATGCCTGCCCAGGGGCAGCTGGTGATTTAAGAGCCAGGCTGTGGCCAGAGGCCATCAGCAGAGGGGGTGGGCAGAAGGGTAAGCGAGCCTGTTTAGGATTCCAGGCAAAAGCACCAGGAGGACTTTGTGTTTCAGAAGTGTGATATAAAATCAGTCACACTTGGCACACAGGGGGAAGAGAGAAATGACCACAAATTCAGAAAGTCACACATGGCAAATGGCTCACACACCAGTAAGAGAAATTTATAGCTCTGACCCAGTTTGCAGGATACCAAAGGACATAATTTCTGACACTGATTCCAAATTCACAGCCACTGTGCCGAGAAGCTCAGGCAACTTGCTACATGTTCATTGTGCTAAAAATAAATGACCATAGAATGGTAGGAGCTGAAGGGACCTCTGAAGATCATCTAGTCCAACCCCCCTCCACCAAAGCCCAGGTTGCTCAGGAACACGTCCAGGTGAGTTTTGAAAGTTTCCAGAGAAGGAGACTCCACAACCTCTCTGGGCAGTCTGTTCCAGTACTCTGACACCCCCCACCCCCCATAAAGAAGTTTCTCCTCATGTTTAAATGGAATTTCCTGTTTTACAGTTTGTGTCCATTGCCCCTTGTCCTGTCACCCACACACCACTGAAAAGAGCCTGGCCTCATCCTCCTGACCACCACACTTTATAAACTTTGGTAAGATCCCCTCTCAGTGATTTCTACCCTCTCTGATGACAGCCTGGCTCAGTGAAGAGCAGGAACCCAACACCTAGCCTTCTGCAACCACGAGCAGAAAACTCGAGGTATGTCCCACACACTATCAGCAGTGGGCACAGCAACAGTTGAGATTGCAGCCTGGAGCCATCAGCAGGGTAGTCAGAGTGGTGATGTGCTCGTCATCTCTGCTTTAGCTGAGTGACATAAGAAGTTGCCACTGCACAGCTGGGTGAGGAAGTTAAAGCCCTGCTCCTGCCCAGGGGCCAGACCAAGCAGCGGACTGAGCCAGTGTGTTCAACTCCCCACGGACACCCAGGGCACCCCCCCTCACCCAATGGAAACCCTGTGTCTTCCTGCCCCAAGCCCAGATTTACAGAGGGGTCGATGGGCCAGCCTGCTTCACCTCTCCTGAGCTGCCTGAGACAGCTGCATGCCGTCCCTGAGCACAACCCTCACCTAGGGGCATCTGCTCTGTGGTTGTCTGCAAGTAAAAAAAAAAAAAAAAAGAACACACAAATCAAAAGAGCGTTACTCTTTCATGAAAAACTTCCCCACTACATTTCAGTGAGTGCCATTTTCTTTCACAGCACTATTTCCCCTCCATGTTCACACCTCCCAGGACTTCCACTCTGGCACCTTTGCTTGATGCCACCAAGCAACTCAACTGCAGAGCAGTGACATCTGTTATGCTATAATGTTAACTATAAATTGAGGTTTTAACTAGCAAGCATGGCATATTGAAGAGGCAGAGAGGATCCTTCCACAGAACGAAGTGCCCTTTAAAATAAAGGCAGTGCTACCTGTCAGTCCTTTTGCCAGCTAGTAACCTCCTGGCTGCATTTCTTGGCTACACATGAGAACTGTTCAGGTGCGTGACACAGGCAGGCTGTCTCCTGGGGTAGTGTCCTGACATTTCTGGTGTTACTACATCAGTGGCTGATGGAGAAAGACTTCTGCAAATGGGTGGCCTGTTTTTGCCACTTGGTTTATCTGAACAGATACAGAAAAGGAGCCTAGATGTTCTGCACCACATGTTTCTGTCTTCGGTGCAAAGATGTCTGATTCCATAGCAGGGCAGGGACAGATGTTGCCACATCAGCTGACAGGGCAGTGGGAGGATGGCACCTCTGCATAAAGAGCTATCTGTTTCAGAGCTGTGTTTTTGAAGACATCCAAACTGGATGCTCTGCTAGATGTTTATTTCCTCCATGTAATTGGTGGGATTTGTCCATCTTAATGAGGTGACTGGAAGCCAAAAGCTCTAGTCACCTTGGTAGGACCACATCCTCCAGGACTCTGGGGACCACAGGTGGCAGGTTCTATGGGTTAGGGATGAGGGGAGGATTTTTGTGAAAGTCTCCCAGAAGCCTTGGGAATGCAAGCTGTCTGACCTCCCAGGGTCCCTGTGCTGAGGGACCTGAGGAGCCCTGCAGTGGGTAGAAGCATCCCATGAGCCAGAAGTGTTGCACTGCAGCCCAATCTCATGTGCATTACAGCTGCCCTGGTCCTTGCATTGTCACTTACCTAGTTACAGGGGCACTGTGATGGAAAACATGCAGCTCGACACGTTACAGTTCCTCAGTAAAACCTAGCCCTAGGTTTTAAACAAAACTTCACTCCTTCCAAAGCTCTAGTGTTATTGTTCCAGCAAGAACTTCTGATTCCTTCTGATGACCCATGAAAACCACTTCATGAAGTTCTGAAGCTGACACTTCATGCACCAAAGAACTTTTAAACCCAGCAAAAGAGATGAGACTGCATCTTTCCAGGTCAGAAAGATCACTTGCAAAAAGTGTTTTCTTCTCCTTGGGGGCTATTTAACTCCTGTGGAGACACTCTCTGCCCCATCACCACCATAGGAAGGACACCCCAGAGCTTCCATGGCAGCCAAAGTGTTAAACTTGTTTCTCAATTCCTCTCTCATGCCCTGCCAAGACCCCTCCTCCAGCTCCCTGAAGCCTGGGCAATGCCCGTCCAAAGCACCAGGCAGTAAAACTCACCTTTCCCATTTATGCAGCACCAGCCTTGTCCTGCCCTGGCAGGGAGCATTAATCCAGTCTAATTAGCAGCAGCCCTAACAAAGCTGCCTGAAACCCCACCATTAAAATGAAAAATGGTGTTGTGTAAGAAGGCAGCAGAGCAAGCGGGGCCATAATACACCTTACTGCTCTCCCAGGACAAGCAGCCTCATCGCTTACAAGGAGCACGACGTCTCGCCTGCCTCCAGCCCGGTTCTCCCCGGGGAGGGAACATCACCTGCACCCCAGTTCTGCATTTGCTCTGGGTTTTGGGGTTCTACCCCAAGAGATCAGGATCTCTGTCACAGTTAAAAAAGAGATTTCTGCTACATAGCAATAGCTCACTGAAATGTGATTTTATTCCTTGTTTGCTGCTACCTCAGCTGGAAGCTAGAGAATTACAAAGATTGATGCCACATGCTGCACATAGATCATCACAGCTTTAGCCGTGGCTGTCCTCTGGTGATACCCCAACAGCCCTGTCTTCCACCCAGCAGTGATCCCCCGGGGATATGCCAGCCTGGGTGAGCCTCCTTTTCTAACTAGGAACATGATGGGATGAACACCCACCTGAATCACCACCATGCTTGGCTAAGAACGTGAACAGATCTGACTGCCACCGAGCTCTGTGCATGAGGAAGATGGGCAGGTCAAGGTGAGAGAGCAGCAAGACCAGCTCCAGACACAACACATGCCGTTAGAAGCATCCTCAGCCCCAGAGCTGCTTTTCTGTCTGCCAGCCTCGTTATTACCATTTTTAAACTTAAAATAATGTTTAAAACCCTATTAGAAGAAGCACCAGAGAACAGATTGGTAGAAAACAAGCCTGCCCTGGCTGGGGCAGGAAAGAAAGGAAGAGATGGCCAAGCAGGTCTTTTCCCTCTCTTTCTCTTCAGAGAGTTAATTAGCAAGGCAAGGTAATGGTATTTTTGCATTTACTGCATGCGCTGATTACACTAAATTTTGTCCTGCATGTTAAAGTCAAAAACATCTCGCATCTGCCAAAAAGCAATCAGAACCAATTAATGAAGATGTAATTTCCCCAGATGCTGCTATTAACATAATTCATAGTGTTCCTAGCAACATGAATATAATTAACCCAGTTAACCACAGCTCTCATCGCTGCTGCACCAAGCTGCCTGTGCCAACAGAGGAACCTCCCTGAGCCCCGTGCCCAGGCGGCAGGTTCTCAGGGCTGCGAGTCACTCCTCCTCCAGGGGTGGGGTTGGGAGTTACAGACGTGGCCCACACCCCAGCAGTGGCAAAGGCTCCTCTCAGACAGAGGACAACACAACAGCCCTTACTCCACGCAGCAGCTTGTGCAACTCAAATGCACCTCTCCAACAGGATGTGTAACACCACAGCAGACCCACCCCAGTCCTGGCAAAGGCACACACTTGAGTTGGTCAAACATATGGCAAAAAAAAAAAAAATGGAGTCCCTTAATCCAGGACACCCTCCAGCATTTTTTTTTGCTAGATTCATGTCCTGCACAACAACGTGGTAACCACACATCTTTCCCTTCACCACCATCTGAAGTACAACAACTTACTGCTGGAGAGCAGCAGAACAAGCTGGGAGCCAAGGGTGACCCCCAGTAACAGGGTACAGTCTGACAGGCACTGGTACCTGGGTCCATCAACATCTTCACACACAGCAAGCTTTGAACCAGGTCCAGAAGCTAGGAACCAACACCAAAGAGCTATAGCAGCCCAGGTCAAACAACCCTTCTGAACGCAGGACTCAAAACCAGAACTGCTAGCCCAGGCCTGAGCTGAAATAGGACTCCAAAGCTTGTGTGCAGGTGTGGGTCCCAGGTGAGGCTGGGCAGGACCATTAGAGCCTTCAGGTGCTTCTTCTCCAGTGATAACAGAGGATGAGCAACTATCAAATGCTTTCCATGCTGCAGCCTGTGCTTGCTGTAGGCTAGGGCCAGGTGATGTTCCCAGTGCTGACAGGGACGTGTAGTGCTGGTGGGTTTTTCACCCTAGTCTGTCTTAATCCATCCCTACTCCTGCTTCTCAGGTGGTGGCCTGGGGTGAGGAAGGGGAGAAGATGAAAGTTCAGGTGTTCAAACCAAAGTTCAGGGTTTTCCCAGTGCCTCAGTCCTTGCTGAGCTGAGGCAAAAGCCTCATTCCCATGCTTGTGTCTCCATCTTTCTCTCACCTGATCACCCTCCACACTCACAAGGCAGGAGATGGAGCTGCCCTTGGGAAGAGAAGTTCAGGGCTGAGCCTTCTGCAGCCCCTGGGCCATATTTTAGCAGTGAAGCAGGATCGCTGCCCACTTTCAGTGCTGAGGGTGATGGCAAGATGCTTTAGATAGTCCTAATAGCTTGCACAAAATGGTTTCAATTTTCCCTGATTTGAGAGGAGAACTGACATTTTCAAGTGGTCAAAATTGGTCAAAAGTGCCTTGAGAGGATTTTTGGGCAGGGTTTTATTTAATCCTCTTCCGTTTGCAATGAAATTTCACATCAAAGAAACATGGGCAGCATGTCTAAAAAGCTCAAAAAAGTCGGGGGGGGGGGGGGGGGGGTGCCGTTCTTGT
>NW_008612894.1:32857-35285 GCF_000691845.1 Merops nubicus
TCCTGAGGGAAGAGTGCATCATGTCTCTCCTAGCCTTTTTCTGGTGAGAGGAAACAAGAAAGAGGCTGTTAAAAATTAATGAATGCTTTTTACTTTTTTTCCCCACAAGTGAGGAAAGTTTTCAAATGAATTTAAACTATTCAGTTTTTTCTTTTGATAGCTTTGGTCAACAGGGAGTCAATTTCCCCGCCAGCTCTGGGAGCACCTTGAGGCTCCTAAAATTTGGAGAAACATTGACCAAATTCCATTTCCTAGCTTGAGACCACCAGTGCTTTAAATAATTCATCCAGTTTCTTGCAGATTGATTTAACTCAAATCACCTGAAAATATTACGCTTAAAAAGGTGGGTAATCTGCCAAGTCAGGAAAAGCAGGACATTTTAATGAAAGTACAGACCTCTCTAAACCAGTGAGTAGTTTAACAATTACTTGATATAATAACACGTAAAAAGATGCTACGGACAAAGGTGAGATCATTCATGTTAATTAAAATGTCTGAGCCACAACACTCCTGCCTTAATAGTGAATTTAAGCTGAGGCGTTGTAAAGCGACGATAGCAGGGTTGTTGCTTTTGTGTAATTAGGGAAGAAGCAGAGAATTAACAAGTGTCTCTGCAGAGGGCCAGGGAAATGGTGCCAGCTCCTCATGGTCACTGGGCAGGTGGTATCTGGGGGGTTTCCTGGGCACAAGAGGGAGAGCAAAGTGCCAGGGAGGTGGGGGTTGGGCTGAGAGGCTGCCATGGGCGCGGGCAGCTGCTCGCCCTGAGGGGCACCTGCACCCAGAGCCAAGAGAGGTCAGGATGCTGGCTGGATCCCAAAGAGACCCCCGCTTGCTTCCCCCGTGCCTGCAGCCCTACTGCCTTTCCCCGTTCTCTGAAAGACGCAGCCAGCAAACCTGACCCCCTGCAAGTACCGGGGACAGCTTGGTGACACATTTCAAGGCATTTCTGTGGGATGTGCTGCCCTTTTGCACCCTCTCCACTCAGGCAGCGGGACCGGTGCTCAGCACAGTCCTAAGCCCCAGCAAGGCCGCCCCAGGAGCTGTGAAATATCCATCAGGAAAAGCCAGCAGCTGACTCCTGGCCAAGTGATTCGGGCATGGGCGAGGGGGAGCTCAATTATACACACTCAGCAGAGCGGTTGCAGTGCCAGGGGAAGCAAAGCCTCCCAGCAACCTGGTGCCAGTGGCTGAGAACTCCCCCGGGGACGCAGAAACCCCCCGTCGCTGCTTTCCCGTCATCATCCCACTGGCGTTCGTTCCCCTTTTTCAACACATGAAATTTGGTCCCCAAACCCCAGAGTGGGGTTGAGACTCTGCTCCCACAAAAGGAGGGACCCAGAGGGAGGGAGCCCTGGTGCTGGTCCCACGTGGTGCCCTCCATCCCTCGAATCATAGAATGCTTTGGGTTGGAAAAGACCTTAAAGATTGTCTAGTTCCAAGCCCACTGCTACAAGCAGGGACACCCCCTACTAGACCAGGTTGCTCACCCAGCCTTGAACACTTCCAGGGATGGGGTATCCATAACCTCTTTGGGTAACACATTCCAGTGTCTCACCATCTTCACAATAAAGAATTTTTTCCTAGTATCTAATTTAAATCTATCCTTTTTCAGCTTGAAGCCATCACCCCTTGTCCTGTCATTGCACCCCCTGATAAAGAATCCCTCCATGTCTTTCCTGTAGGCCTTCTATAAGTACTGGAAGGCTGCTCTAAGGTCTCCCCACAGCCTTCTGTTCTCCAGGCCGAACAATCCCAATCCTCTCAGCCTGTCTTCACAGGGAAGATGCTCCAGCCACCTGATCATGGGCCTCCTCTGGACCCACTTGATCTGGTCCCTGCCTTTCTTATACTGGGGGTCCCAGAGCTGGTGAGGGGCGGGGGATTAAAATGTCAGAGGCAACATAGAAAAGCCAGCAAGGAAATTGGGTCCCTCCTGGCAAGCAGACGTAATGTCTCCCCTGCCCCTGGGCTGCAGCTGGTGTGATGTCCAAACACCTCTGGCCTGCCTGGGGTGTCCCAGTGACAGGGAGGGAGCGTGGCTGCTCCCCAGCATTGCTCTGCATCCGCCTGGGTGTTGGGCTCTGTCTGCCCCTGCCACAGAGCACCCAAAAACACTCCTGCTGGGCAGTGCAGGTTGGGGCTGCAGGAGACTCGTCTCCAGGAGCACCAGGCCCACTGATGCACAGCACGTGCCAAGATGGCTTTTTGAACAAAATTATCTTTTTTTTTTTCACCATGGTAATTATTTTATTGCATCAGCTACAGCAAATCGATGTTTCCTTTTGGGTAGGAGTCCAGGCTTGAAGCTTTCTGTCCCTTAGATCATCTTCCTGTGATTTATGGGGAGGCGAAATCCCTCTGGTGCCTGCTGCTGTGACACCTTCCCAGGAGAAGCCCCACTGCAGAAAGGAGACGTGACGGCCCAAGG
>NW_008612895.1:0-23616 GCF_000691845.1 Merops nubicus
CTAAATGATTCTATGATTCTATGAAAGGGGAAAGAGGGACAGAGAGAAAGACATAAGAAACCAAGCTTCATTTGCTCATTCTGTTGCAGACACTCATTTTATTTTGTGTTTTCTTTTAATTTTCTTGTAAATTCTTAGCTACCTACACCTTACGCAGGATTTGAAGTGCAAGTTAGCAAAACCAAAAGTTCCTCCTGTTAGCCCTAATTTGCTCTCAGCAGGGTATCCAGAGAGGACTAGAGGTCACTCAGTGATGACTCCCCCCCCGATACAGGTAAAATATAAGCAGCAAGGGCACGGAACAGGCCCAGGGAACAGATCGGCTAGGAGCTGGAGCAGGCCCATTCGTCAACTAGTTTCACCATATGCTAGGGAAATGCAATAATATAGCTCTAAATCAGAGACAAATTGCAAAGACTAATTTGTGAACTGGGGCCCCATTCCTTGAAGTAAAGGTCTTTTGCTTCTAAACTATCCCCACTGGCTTTTCCTGTGTAGAAATAACTATGGGAAAAGACATTACAAATTAATCAGGTTCTGCTAGCCTTCTGAGGGCTTTACTGACTTCTTCACATGCTCCCATTCAGGAAACGTAGACTCCCTGAACAGTCAGTTTCCACCAAATAGCTCTACTTCCAGCCTACTCTCTTCATCACAGATTATTTTATTCTAGTCTGCCCTGAAATAACA
Source organism: Merops nubicus (assembly GCF_000691845.1). NCBI lineage: Eukaryota > Metazoa > Chordata > Aves > Coraciiformes > Meropidae > Merops > Merops nubicus. Next base: position 691 of record NW_008612895.1, read on the forward strand.
AGGTTTAATTGGCAATCTGGTCCTGATTTACTCATATCTCCTTGTGCATGGAAGGAGACCTCAAATTCTATGCACTCATTCTCAATCAACGTCAGCTTGGTATTAACTCAATGTTACTACATTATTGATTTTATTCATCCCAGGAGCTATATCAATTTATCATGGAATTTACACTTCTTTAACAACCAACACAAATTAAGAACATTTGTTAGGCTTGCAATGTAGGTCAGAAGGTTTTTGGAATCTGATTCTCATTTTCCTTTACATTTGTTTAGATTTCCAGTTAATCTGAATTCCTATCTTGCCCCTTTGAACTTTCAACCAACTGTAAATACTTGTGATAAATTTCCGTGCTAAAAAATGTATTGCAACATAGTTCTAAATAAAAATGAAAACCAACTGCAAAATACCCAGTGCCTTTTGACGTATTGATGTAATTGGTTTGGGGAAATAAATGGTTGGGTGGTTTGAGTTACACAGTGGCCACATGTAAACAATAAAATCTGTTTGTAACCTCAGTCATGCTTCTGGTTCTATATTGGCATTTGGTTATATACAGTATAATCATTTGTAGTTTTAACTCATGTCTTGAAGGCGTGTTGCAAATTAGAAACATAGCAAAGAGTTTGTCCTTTCCCATTGCATGTTACCAGCTGACTTATTTGCAACAGATGAAGAAATTCAGGGGGAAGTTCATTGTCTGCTTCTGCATTTGTTCAGTCTTCCTCTCTGGCTGGATTCTGTGATGACTGGAGAGATACTGAAAAGATGATGGCAGAACAGTGGGAAGTGAAAGCTGAAGGGAATTTTATTCAGATGTTCTTAACTGTTGATTTTTTATTATTTTTTTTAAAAGAAAATGGTTAATGGCAACATAGCTGAATGCTGATTTAGCATTTGGGAGAAAGGATGTGGGACACCAGAGAAGTCACAGCACTGGCTGGTGTTAACAGAGGTGAATTTTAGAGGACTAAAGAACCTTTACGATCTTCCTTCTCTTCACAGAGAAAACCACCACTGTCTGGAGTGCAAGGTGCAATTGTAAACCTGCTATTCTGTATAGTGTATATAATATATGTATTATCTAGAATATAGTATAATGTGTATATAATGTATTTTATATATATATTTTACCACTGCTGCAGTGTGTCGACCCCATTGCTTGTGTCTATTATCTGCGTACAGTAAAAATAAGACTTTAAGGACGTGCTGTTGCTGAGTAGTAAGAGGATAGAGACCAGTCAGAAACACAAACATGGACTTTACTGCATTTAACTTCAAGTGCACAAGTAAGCTGGAAAAGGGAGGATTGCAAAATGTGCGTATCCATGGCAATGCCACCCTTCAGTGTTACCTAACGTGGCTGGGATTACATCATCAGAACAAACTTTCATCAGTTCATTGCAGTTTGGTTATGTGACACTATTTTGAGCTCAGCATGGAAGTGATGCTTTCATGCAAATTTGTCCCACCAGAGTGTTGCAAACGCTGTCAGAAACTCCATCCAGTCACATCTTTCCACAAGGTACCATGGAATGGGAGAGGTTTCAGGAACAATATGGTACTGGTAGTCCCCACATCAACATCCTTCTGTTTTGAGTCACATTGTTTCATGTGGTGGTGAAAGATGGATACCTAGGTACCTGGGTGCTGATAAGGTTTGAAATAGAGGCATGCAGGAGGCAGGGAAGAAAAGACAAGTAATTTCCTTTGGATTTTCCTGGGTAGGCAAATGTTTCTATTACGTTCTTGCTACTCTGATAGCACAGCCAGCCTGCATCTGTACCAGAAGCCTTACATGCGGGCTGTTTGCCTAGTGGTAGCTCTGGTGGTCAAAGGGTCATAGTGAGATACAACAGCTCTTCTCAGGCTCAGCAATACAGTGGGAACCCTCCTCCAGGTCAGGCCTGGGATGCTGAAAGGCCGGGGAAGCTATGAACAGGGCAGTGCTGTGGTGCTGGGGGCAGCAGGATGAAATGGAGTAACCGTGAAAGGCATGATCCACTCCTGCTGTTTTCCCCTCTTCCAGCCAGGGACAGGAGCAGGGACTGAGTGAGAAGCTGTCATGTAGTTATAGCAAAAGGCTAAGGACTCATGTTTAAAAACCATCCAACAACTGGGGTTTGACAAGAGTCAGGATAGTACCCCAGCTGCCGCTTCAAGGGGCACGGAGGGGTGGCACTTTACCCCTGACTGTTTCCTTATATGATGTCCAGGTGCACAGGTAAGCAGGCTCTGGCCTTTTCTAGCTTCTCACACTGAACTCTAGGAAGGCCTGAGCACTTTTATAAATCCATGCTGCAATTCTTCAGGCGCTGCGCAAGAGCAGGCACATGACCACTATCAGAGAAGCCATTGACTGTATGCTGCCTTTGTGCCACTCGTGGGAGGACACAGTGCAGCAGAGGCAGAGTAGTATGAACAAGCAGTGTCTTGTGCACCACCCAGCACACTTCTACAAGGGTAACCCACAAATGGTTTTAAACAAATGTGAGTAGCCAGACTTGATTTATCAAAGCTTTGCACCATGTAGCATTTGGCTTGATGCTAGGCATCCTAGCACTGGCTTCAGCACATCCCTGGATCGCAGCTCTGAGCTGTGGCTTGGCCGGCGTGTTTGAATGGTTTGGTAGAGATGCTTTGCCTTGTGGTGGAGGTTTCAGCATGTTCACCTTCACTGCCAGTGCTGTGTGTGCTCCAGCTGCTATGACTACAAATCACTAAACCCCCCCAAGGCTGAGCCCTTGGACTCCACAGGGGTGTCATGACTTGCAGCAGCTGTGCTGTGCAACCTTGGACATTAAAATATCTTCACTTGTTGCTCAGACTCCCTTGTTTTCCTTTCGCTGTGTCTGTGCAGCTTAGTGCTGTCTTGGGAGTCTGTGTCAGCAGAGGTGGACCAAGTCAGGTTTCCCCCTTACAGGGAACACTTTTCTCACCTGGCACTGTAACCATGGTGATTTGTTTTCTTCTAAATTCCTTTCCCTTAGGTTCAATGCTACGTCATCCTGTTGTGACAAATGTCCATGTAGTTCCTGATACTGCAGGGAACTGTGGCATGACAAGGACTGGCATGAGGAACAGCTGCGTAATTCTGCCAGGAATGAATGATGTGGCTGGTGCCCTTTCTGAAAATGCTCCCATTTTAGAATCATAGAATCATTATTTAAGTTGGAAAGGACCTGTAAGATCATCGAGTCCAACCATTCGTTCAGTGATTCTTGTTCCAACACAGCGTCCAGCAGCCATTCATGGCCCAGCTTGCCTGGATTTTCATCTTTCCTGTTCTCTCAACCTTGCATAAGCACCTCATTGCTGCAGAGTTTTGCTCACACTTTGGGCTTCACAGCCCAAGATTGGAGAGGTGAGATCTATAAGGCTGGTGGAGAAGGTGAATGGCAGTGGTGAATGAGAACTGAAGCCTGAAATGGTTAACCCTGCTGAGAGCTGGGCTCTCCTCCTGGCAGTGTCCCAAGGCTTGTGTTTCCCCAAGGACAACATGGGGCTGGAGTATGGGCCCGGAAGTGCTCGTCCTGACTTGCAGCACAGACCATTTGTGTTCTGGACACTGGTAAAATGAGTTTCCAATCAGAGGCTGTGGAAATCAAGAGCAGGTTATATATCATCCGCCAAGGTATTGTGGCTGGCACGTAGTTAATGTATCTGTATTCTTTAAAATATAATTGCTGCCTCCACTGTGTGCTAGATTATGACACAAAATGGGAAATGGGATATCTGAAAATTCTGTTGGCTTTTTTTATTCAAAAAGAACTTTAAATTTGTGGTGCTGAAGAAATGTGAACATGATTTTTTTTTTTGTTTCTCACACATTTTGTATTAAAACTCAGAGCATCAGAGTATAGCTGTCTGTCTCTCTTCAGACCTGTGTCTGCCAAGGGTAACTCTACCATACTGCCTTTGCTCATTTAAAAGTCACAGTTTTGGTGATGGTTTTCCTTCAGCAGTATGTGTAGAAGCAGGAGACACCTATTCTTAGGCTACCCATTGCTCAGTTCTTGCTTCGTCGAGGCTGTCGTGTGCACTTAGCTGTTACCTGTGCAAATAGAGCAAATGCCACCCCAGAGTGCTGTTTTGCCAGCTAGAGGAGATGCATGGGACAGCAAAAGGGCAGCAAGGCTGTGAGCCTCTCCTCTGGCATCTCTGGTTATTTAAGGACCCTATGCTTAAGGGTGCTCAGAAGTCTGACTGTTCAAGTTCATACTTCAGTCATCAAATGAAAATATTATTGGAAATCTGACCTAAATTATAGACCATAGAGCCTGACTTCACCTTTAGCTAAATCATAAGATGACATCTCCTTCCTATAATGGAGTGTATAAACCTCAGCCTAAAATGGGGAACTAAATTATCCCATCATTACCCAGCTGATTTAATGCCAGTGTGCATTCAGAGGCACCGAGGTGATCTTTAACATCACACATGAACTTTATGTTTCTTTAATTAACTGCATCATGCTGCATGTTGGCAAGAAGCCATAATGATACTTCTTCCTTCCATCAGCTGAGCAGCAGAAAGTTGCAGATGTAATATTGTCAAGAGACAGACTAGGTCTTGATTTAAAAACTACTCTAAATACCACAAAACAAACTTTTAAAATAGTTCAATGTTATACACTCGAAATACTTACACTGTATGTGTGAGACTTCCTTAGTATAAAAAGTTGGGACCAAAATCAGTGCTACAGCTTGGTCAAGTGTAGCTTTCTGAACAATTTTTTGATCTCTTGAGCATCGTGCAGGTTATTGTAGGGAGGAGTTGCGAAGTATGACAAAGTTAAGTCAATCACGTTTACTTGCAAGAATATACTTGGCTTTTCCTTAGAAATAGTGAGGGTTTGGGATGTGTCAGGCTTCCTTTCCAGGGATTACCCACATGAAGATTCTCAGCTTTTTTTTTGTTTGTTTGGCAGTGCTCAATATGTGCCTGGGTCCACCTCCTTGCCCTGTCCCCAGCCCTCCTCCCACCTCCTTTTTGCTGCCTTTTGCTCTGTCTCAGAAGCCCTGCTGCTCTCTCCCTGTGTGTATCCTGACACTGGCTGGATGCTGGGCTAGGTTCAGGCTCCCAGCTTGTCCCTAAGCCCATGGACATCCCCTGCATGTGCTCCTCAGTGCTGAGGCAGCCCAGGATGGCTCTGCACAGTCAGCATGGGTCTGGCAGAACTCTCTGCATCACTCCCTCCTTACGTCTCAGGATTTAAGACTGAGATGTAACCCATGACCCAGGAACTCAGTACTCCTGGTCTACCCTCCAGTCCTGGGCACTAAGCAAGGCTGGCATGGTGGCAGTGCAGCCTGAAAGCTTCAAAAGCTATCAAATATGATCTCCTTGAAAATTAGCTGACAAAAGGTCTCAGCTGCTGGAGTTGTTGTGTGCTCACCTTGATTTGTCCCAAATGTCTCCAGAGACTAGGAAGTGTGATATTTTTCCTCACTCTGAGCCAGCACAGCTACACAGGCAGTTACATTTCCTAATTTGAATCCAGCAGCTCTGCTTCCATGTGTTGTCTCCCTGCTCCTTCACCTTACACATGCACTGTACTCAAGGTGTTGTGTTATCTTTCATAGGAAGTCAGGACCAGAATTCCTCCATCACCCTGCCCCTGGCAGCTCATTTCCCATGCTGAGCCCCAGGCAGATGCCCCAGAGGTGACCATCACCAGCCAAGGGCCTGGGAAGGGAGACTCACCCTCCCAGAAAATATGTAGGCAGCTTCACCCTTTGTCCATCTTCTTTGCCCAGAATTTAGAGAAGTTTCCTGTGTTTGCTTTTGTTTTGAGTTTAAATATATGCTTATCTGTCTCTCAGAGCTATCTCAAATGCAGGGGGTGTGGTGAGACTGGCTGATTTAACATAGCCTGTGACATTTGCAGATGGATGGCCTGTCTCTACAAAGCTGTTTTATCTTTTTCATTTAGGTTGGTTTAAAAGCTGATCATTTAAATCCTTTGACACCACTCTTCTTTTGACTTAATGAGATGCAGGCTAAGTTTGCTGGCAGTTGAGACAAGCAAAGTAACCCTCTCAGAAACAGAAAAGGCCCCTGCAGAAGTTTTGGGACTCCAACTTCTTTCAAAACACCACTTCAGTTGCCTTCCCAGGAGAGATCTGGTTGCATATTGCATCAGGCCTTTAGGGAAGGAGAATAAATGGCAGGGTGCTCTGGGTGCTTGTGTGAGGGCCAAATTCCTCCCCAAACTCTCATCACCCCTCTCATAATTTCCCATCCTGGGGTCCTGCAAAGCCCAATGGCCAGTCACAGTGTGTGCTAGGCCAACCATCTCCTTCACACATCAGTGGCAACACTTGGGGTCCAAACGTGAGAAGCCACATCTCCAGCACCCTGGAGTCACTGGAAGAACACCTTTGGCTTTCACAGGGTTAGGGTTTTAGCCCAACCAGCACTCTCCAGTTGAAAAGCTACTGGCCAAACATACCTCCAGGTTTCACAACATGTTTCCAGCAATGCAAACTGATTTTAATGTATTTGCATATAACCTTCTCAGTGAGTATTTTCCCACTAAACTCTTGCTCTGACATGAAGAGGAATGTTTTAGGACAGCAAAATGAAAAACACGTCAGGGAGATATGAACACCTGAACAGAGATGAGGTGGGCAAGTGTGGTTACTTTTTTCTCCACCCTGCTTTCCTTCCTGCTGACCCTATCATCATGGGTTTTGGCTTACTCCACAATGGCCCCAAAGGGAACACTTGTGGCAAGTGTGCGGCAGCATCCTGATCCTCACGCTTGTGCTTTCTCATTGTACATCATGATGTGTCCCATGTTGGACACCAGCCCATCAAGTCTGTGTGGAGCTTGCACGCAAATAACCGGCTGAGGCCCTTAGGGCTATTTGTCATCTCCTGTACAAGGTGGGTCTCCAGATCTCCAGAAAGGGAGATCCTATCTGAGAGAGCTGCTTGCTGCCAGGGACTTGAAAAGTACAAGGGGACTGATGTGTTGTCCTTTGGGGACAGAAGACAGGAGGATAACTACAGTGCTGTCATTTTGACAGCACAGGGCAATGTGTCACTGAAAGTATGTCTTTGTCCTCAAGAAGGTGATATTCCCACGTTTTATGCATTTACCCTTCTGTGAGACAGAGAAGTGCTATTACCCACTTCTCATGAGATGAGGTCATAGAGCGTATGAAAAGTGAAGAATTGTGTCCTAGGTTAATGGCATAAACATGGGTCTAACCATCCCCCTTCTGTGTTGGACTCCTTGGGAAAAGGGGAGGAGATGAGCACCCTTCTCAAGTGCAGTTAACCCCACCAAGCCAATGGCAGCTGCCCATGTTTCTTTCCATGTCAGTTGTTTTTCTAAGGATACATTCAGTTCACTCCTGAGGAACAAGGATCCTGGCCATATTACATCAGTTCATGGCAGGCAGTTGTTTTGTAGGTCCTGTATGGGGTTCAGATCCTCTGTAAGGTTCTGTGTGCACCACAAGTGTTTCTGTGGGCCCACCACAAGTGCCTCTCCTTACTCACAGGATTGCCCAGTCCCTGCAATGCTTTCCAGGTACGTGTCAAGTCTGGTCTGGAAGAACCAGCTCTAGGTGGGAATAACTTCAAGGGCCAGCTGCACACAAGACTGATTAATGTTCTTTTTTTCCCCAGATACAGTCACGTCCGAGAGGGACTAGACACAGACCACCAGCTGCTGTTGTGGGTGTTTTTTTGGGTGTTTTTTTTTTTTTTTTTTTTTTTTTTTGTTCCCCAGAAGCTATTGATTTGGGATGTTTTTCAACTAGTGACCTCAAATGGAAAAGTTCCAGATCCCATGCTGTGTATCTTGGGGGTACACAGATTCCTTAGTAAGTACCTTCATATCAGAGCATTGTCTGTTTATTTTGGAAGGTTTACCTCCCCTCCCTGAGAAAAGAGAGATGAATTGGGATAAATACAGGCAGGAAATGGGTTTCCTTGGCAACACTAAGAATACATAAGAACAACCTCATCATTCACTTTTATTCCTTAGATACACTTTTAAAAAAAGTTTGAGCTACATTAAAAGACATCTCCTGTGGACAGCACAGCACCAGAGTCAACAGAATTAATCAGCCCTGATTTCACTTGGAGTGCACTGGGAACTAAGTCCCTTTAAAAACCAGGGACGTAAGGTCTTAGATTACAGGGACTGAAAGCTGAGTCAAAAGAGGAGTTCATTCAGATTCAATGCTGGTCAAAACCAAGCAGCTTTTTGCAACATTCATCTTTGCTGCAGTGTAACTTACACTAACAAACTTCCAGCCTGGCGTGTTCAGAGCACCTGAGGTTTTCGGGAAGCCTGGGTTGGATTGTCCGTAAGAAAAATATAATCTAGTTGTGTGACGGTGCTGGAAAGGAAATCAGAAAAACTGTTTCTGAGAGATTATTAGGGGAGACATCTAAGCTTGGTGCGATGTCATTTCTACTCCTGTCACGTTGCACTAACACATCCCCCCCCAGCCTCCTCCTGATCTGCTTGCCATTCCTGCCAGCCTCCCCACACACTGTAAGGTGCAGGAGAGACATTTCAGCAACTTGGATGACTTCATCTTCCACAGAAACCAGGGAAACCTCCCTGGGCACATCCTCCTCACCCAGATTGGTCTATGGTCTGTAGGCAGGAGGGGAAGCCATTTGGGAAGCAGGGTTTCAGGCTTAATCCCACCAGATCTCTACATCCAGGGCAAGCAAGATCTGCCCTTTCTCCTCATTAACAAGGGACCAGATTGGACAGCAAAGGTCATGGCATTCCAAGGACCTGGTGTTCAACCTATTTCCTTGTCTCATGTCCTTTCTGGGATGGATTAATAGTGTCTTTTGTGAAGCAGCTCTGTGTGGTCTAGATAATGGTATGCAGAGAGGACACTATGGCAGCTGGTGCTGGAGGAACTTGGAAGAGTATGGTGGTTACTGGGGAGGTTAAGGATTTGCAAAGAGCCCCCAGACCTGGGTTTGGTTCCCACGGATGTTGTGCCACTTTGGATTAGGTCATAATAGGAAATGATCCTGTGGCCAGAGACAACCCTAGAAACTAACATAGTCACTTTCTCATCTCCAGGGATCTGATTAAACTCAAAAATGTTTTCTAAAGTTGGTTCTGCATTTTCCACCTACAGTATTGCTAACCTGAAACTAAAGCCCAAATAGTTCCAAAATGTGGCAATGCCATAATGATGAAATATGACCAAGGTGTGGATAGTTTTTTTCTGTAAATGAGCACGCATTGTTTGTTTCAAGACAAATGTTCAACAGTTGTATTCAATAATAGAATTTCTGCTCTAGGGGGTGAGATTCTCCCACACACAGTGCTTGGTCTCAGGGATAGGCTTTCTTTATCATCCTTCTCTTCTCACACAAAAGCCATTTCTCACAGATATACCTTTGTTCAGGAAGGGCTTGGTTGTGGGAAACCAAATGAGCCAGGTTATGGAGACCAGACGGGATAAAAACTGCAGAAGAGGATTTCCTGAGCACTAGGAGCAGGGCAGCTAAGAGAGGTAGTCTGGCATCATAGCCACACACCTAGACCTGTCTTCTGGGAAGGAATGATGAGAAGAAGAGAGGTCTCTCCCTAACAGAGGGCTTTGCAAGGCCCATCATCCACAAAGGTCTCCTCAATACAGCATGCAAGCCGGGCAGCAGGCCAGGTGCAAGAGCAGCAGAAGCGATGGGGCATGGCCCAGACCTCCATGATCCATGGTGACAAAACACGTGGGGCTTCTCTTTTGGGAATGAGATCCCTAAGGGCCTGACTGTGCCCTTGCCTGCCCCACGTGTGTAGAAGGAGGAGGTGGTGTAGGTGCTCTCTTGGCCTAAGATAGAGCAGGATGTGGCTGAAGGATTGCTAGTGCCTCCACACCTGCCCTAGCTTTGCTCCTGCCCTGGATGGGGTTTGCCTTCACTGAGGCTGCAGCTTCAGTTTTTTAATTTGTTTTTTTTTTCCCTTTTGCTCTTAGTAATTAATAGGAAATGCCTGTTTCGTTACCATTGCTGGGCTAATCTCATCACACTGTGGCACCCTGCTCCTCCTGCCAGATGTGCAATAAGCAGAGAAATGAGATAGAGGTGGCACACGGACAACCTGTTGCTGACCTTCTCCTAAAGGCAATGGGACTTCCATGGGAAAAGCACTTCTCAGAAGCACTTTCCTGATCCCAGACCTGGGGTCTACACATGGTCTGAGGGGCTGTGGTGGGAGTTTCCACAAGAGGAAACAGGAGGCCAGGGACTGGGTGTGAGGAGTAGACTGGATCTTCTTGCTCTGAAATCCCTGAGGCTGAAGACTAGGTACAGAAATGTGAATGTGGAGATAAGTGGAAATCTCTTCTGCATCCTGACATGGGCTGTGCAGCTTTGCAAGGTGCCCTGTTGTTGGGGACCTCTGGTGTTGAGGGCGGCTGCAGGAGCCTGGACACTGCCTGGGATCCTCCTCGCAGCCTGGAGAAAGCCACTGTCCCCTCCAACCTCGTCTAGCCCCAGTCCTCTGCTCTCCCATCCTGTGACATTCTGGCTGGCACACAAGCCAATCCCAGCTCAAAAACACCATGAAGGATGGAACTGCTCTAGTGCGGGGTTGGTCTGATGTGGTCAAAGATCACATGCCACCAGTAGGATTCACCCACTGCCACAGCAGCCTTCCTTGTAAGGTTTCTATGGCCAGTGACATCTGGGTTGTGCAGCGTGCTCTCCCATGCCTGTGGACCCGTTAGACCCCATCCTACCCCCATTCCCATGACAGGAAGCATGTAGTGACAGAAGTAATTTCCTTTACCAACTAGAAACTCCATGGGATTAGATCTTAATTTCATGCACTTTGGTTTTCCTTAGTACAATCACACAAATCATAGGTAGTTGTTCAATAGTAAGTATTGAGAAAGAGCAAATATTTAGTGGCACAAAGATTAGGAACTGAGCATGTTTTGGATGAAACTCTCCTCTTCAGCAGCTTGTGGTTTTTTGAGCTACTTAAATTCAGCCACTAGAGAGCAAACTTCTTCTTTTTATCAAATGGTAGTTTATATATTTCTTTTCTAAATTATACAGTTCTTCAGGCTAATAACCATAAAAATTGAAAACAGACCTTTTAGTTTACAGAAGGGAAAAGCAGCTTGCTTGCTTGCTCTCAAATTTTTCTTTCTCTGTCTTTTCTTCTTTCTCTCTCTCTCTTTCACTTTCTTTCTCTTCACAAGCTGTGTTTTAGGAAGGGAGAAGAATAGATGAGTATGTTTTGATGTAGTGAAGGCCTCTGCTAATGACTGCTGAAGCTCTCTTCCTTCATGTCAATCACCAAAGGTAATTTTCCATCCTGACATTTGGCAGGCTGCGTGAGGAGCCTCTCAAAATAAGCCTTGGGATAGCAATAGGCCCTGCAGAGCTGTGCATGCAAATGTGCAAGAGTTAGAGAGGAGGAGATCTGCAAACCAACAAGATTATAGCCATTAATATTGGAGAATGCATTTTTCTAGAGTAGTGCTGCAGCAGCTGTGCTCCTTAGACCGTGCGGTTTAAACACTCTTGAGATTTTAACACAAACACGTTGAAGAAGCCAATTCTTTTCAGAGAAGGGCCTTCAGCTATGGGCTCTCCTTTGCCCCTTGGTCTTTCACAGCTTGGAGGCTCCCTGTTCTGACAGTTCCTGTGCAGCTGTGCTGGAGGAACAGTGTCAGGGCTAGCAGGAGAAGGAGACCCTTTCAGTGTGCTAAGTTGGGGAGAAAAGCTCTTCTCACCTGTTCATTTGGTGAGCAAAGCTTGTATGTGCAGATAGGAATAATTGTGAAGAATCTAAAAGCAATAATAAAGGGACAATGGCATTTTACTAGCTTACTTCATTGCTTCAGGATAAAGCCCATACAAGATGTTTCAGGGCTTGTTACAAGGACTGTGGGCCCAGGCTCTGCAGGGTACTGTAATTGCTGTGTTACAACTATATGTTCTTTAGAAGGTAACAGTTCATTTTAAGCCAATTCCCTTAAGCCAATTCTAGTAACAATAAACCTTGCAGAGGTGCTGAGGTGCCCAAAAGGTCTTCTTAACATGATAGTGGTGGCAGAGATAGCTCAGAGATGGTAGGGACAGGCAGGGAGATCCGTGGTTCAAGAGGAGACAAGTCCCAAGTATGGGCTAGGATTATGCTGCATGTCCTGCACTTGTCAGCCCTGGTAGCAGCAGCAGCAGTTCACTGATCTTCTTGGAAGCGATCTCCAAATGGCCCAGAGCACAGGTGAGGCAAATACTGGTTCAGTCAAGATGTAGAAACACCCCATCAACATCTGATCAAAAGCAGCTCTTCTGGGGAAAATGAAAAGGGATTTTGTGAAATACTTGGTATTGTCAGTATTGTGTACAGATGCTGTTATCTTACTGCCTTTCTTTCTGAACTGGCCCAGGGACCAGTGTGCTGCCTAATGTTCAATGAGGTGGTCCTTTATGGTGACTTACAGGCATGATATTAAGGCCCACGGCCTGACAAGGACCTTGAGCACTCCAACAGGCTGTTGGTGGTATGTGATTTGACTGCTAAGAGGACAGGTCCTACTGTTTAATGTCCTGTTGACATTATTAATTGCCCCGTGGGGGACATGTGCTCCAGATTTAATCAGTTTAACATCTTTGTTAGTGACATGGACAGTGAGATTGAGTGCACCCTCAGAAGTCTGCAGATGACACCAAGCTGTTTGGTGTGGTTGACTGAAATGCTGGGGTCTGAACCCTGAGCCCCGAATTAAGGTTGACATATGGGTGATTCCCACAGCCCTTCATAAAGAGGTGGTGAGTTTGCCTTATAGCTTCCCCCCAGGGTGCGGCCGGCCCTGCAGGGAGAGCCAGAAGGGAAATGAGCCCCAGGGGTCCCGCGCTGAGTTGACAAAGGTCAGGTGTCTGCTTGGGGATAAAAGCTGGGACCACTTGCAGGGAGTCAGGAGTGTCTGTCTGTGGAGTGCACTCCCCAGAGCTTCCTGGTTCAGGGCAGACCTCCTGACTCTCCCTGGAGCTGGGCCCCAGTCTGTTTAGACCTTTGCAAATGTGGGTCGATCGGGTGAGAGTCACTATGTGGTCACCTTTCTCTTATATGTTTAACTGGCTGGGCTGGCTGTTTCCCATGCCAACTTTCACTGTTTGTACCACCTGTTGTGGGCCGGGTCATGTCGTTTGTGGGATCGTTGGGGGTGGCGTCGATCATGTATGAGCTTGTTGACCTGTTTATACCCCCGGCGGTCATTCCTATAGTAACATTTCTGTCTACAATACAGTCTGTGTATTGGTTCATCTTTCTGCTGGCTATATCATTTTTGTTGGGCCTGGTCATTGGCAAAACAGTTGACATGCTGCATGACAGGGATGCCATACAGAGGAACCTTGACAGACTTGAGAGATGGGCCCAGACGAACCTCATGGAGTTCAACAACGCCAAATGCAAGGTCCTGAACAGGGGTTGAGGCAATCCCAAGCGAAACACAGGCTGGGTGATGAGTTGATTGAGAACAGCTCTGAGGAGAAGGACTTGGAGGTATTGGTTGACAAGAAGCTCAACATGACCCAGCAATGTGCTCTTGCAGCCCAAGCCAATCACATCCTGTGCGACATCAAAAGAAGTGTGGCCATCAGGTTGAGGGAGTTGATTCTCCCCCCCCTACTCTGCTCTCATGAGACCCCACTTGAAGTACTATGTTAATGTCTGGAGCCCCCAACATAAGAAGGATGTGGATGTGTTGGATTGTGTCCAGAGGAGAGACAGAAAGGTGGTCAGGATGCTAGAGCACCTCTCCTATGAGGACAGGCTGAGAGGGTCGGCGTTGTTCAGCCTGGAGAAGAGAAGGCTCCAAGGAGACCTTGTAGCAGCCTTCCAGTAGTTCAGGGGCTACAAGAAAGCTGGAAGGGACTTTTTATAAGGGCATGTAGTAACAGGACAAGAGGTAATGGCTTTAAACTGAAAGAGGGTAGATTTAGACAAGATATAAGGAAGAAATTCTTCACTGTGAGGGTGGAGATGCACTGGAAGAGGTTGTCCAGGGAAGTTGTGGATGCTTCACCATGGGAGGTGTTTAAGATCAGGTTGGATGGGGATTTGAGCAACCTGGTCTAGTGGACAGTGTCCATGCCCATGGCAGAAGGGTTGGAACTAGATGATTTTAAGGTTTCTTCCAACCCAACCCATTCCATAATTCTATGAAAATATGTTTTATCAACCTGGGAGCTAGTGTTTTAGATTGAAACTACTTCATTATCTTTGTGCTGCATTAGGCACAATGAGGTAGCTTTGAAATTAATTATTTGTACCCCTGCAGAATGCTGTGACAGACTCTACAAGCCAGATGTTCTGCGAGCAAAGTTAAACTCAGTCAGGGTTTTGGACTCAGTCAGAGAACTTATGAAAGTCATAGTTGGCAAATCTCACCAGATCAATCTGTTGCAATGTAAGTTCTAAAATTTTGCTCTGAAGCCAGTGATCTTGAGATCAAATACAGCTTGGGTAAATGCTGTATAAATGCAGGCAACAGGTAAAAAATACCCTTTCTGCTATCTTGGGAACATCAAGGAGTTGGGGAGTTGATGAGTTGATTTGTAGAACAGGGTTCTCCCATCTCCCTTTCCGATGCAACTTAGCTACAGATATGACCTCAAAGAGCCATGCTTTTAGGAGGTTGGATATGAATGACTTCACTGTAAGGTCACAGAAATCACAGAGGTACAAACCCTGAGAAGTGAAGACATAAACAGGAGTGGAGTGTCCCATGCCACCAGACATCCAGACCACCACAAAGGGCTGGATATTGACCTGGTTGAGCAGTAGTCAGAGCAGGTATGACAGCTCCTCTGATTTTCTACTAATGCCTGCTTTGGTGTCCTCTGAAAACAACTGATAACTCTGTGAATTGTGGCTTTGGACAAGTTCATTTCACCATTTCACCAGAGAAGCTCCTAGCTGGTCTATGCTTAGATAAAAACCAGCTACTGGACAAATTAAACAGCTCCCAGGGCTCGTTGTCAGCAGCTGCATAGTTCATGTCTTTGCTCTGTCCATGGCAGTTAGTCTTGTGTCAGCATAAGTTCAGCCCTGGGCGCATTCAGAGGTCTTGTATGCTCTTACCTGCCCAGCTAGCTTTTAAAACTGTGTCAGAAGCAAAAGCTGATTATCAGCTTAAGTAGGGCTGTTTCTCCTCTTCGGTTCTAAAGACTGGCCACAAGCAGGAGCAAAAAGAGCGCCTCAAACTTTCTCTGGAAGAGGCTTCTGGATAGGGACTGTTTAGGCAATCAGCACCTACTTCACTAGCAGATATATTAGTAGGTTCGTTAGGGTACATTTAAGAGTGCTTTGTGCAGCTTCCATGTAAGAGCAAGGATCTCTCTCTTCTTAAAAAATGTAGTCTTGATGATTTTTATTTTGTGTGTGAAAACCTATTTTCTGCAAACATTCATGCCTCTCAAATTTGATCCCATGAACTCAGAAGGGAACAGCTTGCACACTTTCTCCTGGCAACTTTTCTAAACGATCCTCATAAGTGATAGTTTTCAAAAATGCTTTGTGGTTTTGAGTATCTGCTTGTATTTTCTGTATCCCCTTTGGGACAGACTTCATTGCTGCTACCATGCTGCAGTTGCTGAGTTCTCCATCTGCAGCACTTGTTGGTACCGAACCACCTTGGCACCTGCATTTTGTGCCTCTCATGTGTGAGGACTTGTGTTGCAGGGACAGGAAGGAGATCGATTTGCTTGGCTGGCACCATGGGGGAAGGATCCCTCTGCTAAGCTGTGTTGGGGAGTGCATCTTCCTGTGGACTCTCCAGCTGACTAAACTATGGCTTCCCTACTCAAGGCCCCAAGCTGAAGTACTTCTATGTATTTCTCTTGTCTTTTATTGACTTAGAAATTCTTTGCATGGAAAATTCCATATGGAAAAACTAAGGAAATTTCTTCCTAAATCATGTGGAAAATATTCTGCCAAGTGCTGGGTTGTGCCCAGGGACCAGGATTTCATTTTTGGCTTCTCTTCACTCTAAAGAAATAATTTTACCTTCTTTTCACATAAGACGTATCAATTTTCTTAACTTTTCTCTCTGTCTCTCCACCTAAAATTAAACATCTGCTTTCCTTATCTCTAACCAACTCTGTGGTGCTATCATTTTCCATGTCTAATTTTTTTTTCTTTCTCTGTGATTTCTTGCTGGAAGAAGTGGCTTGTATTGAATGTTTACTAATGCTGGAAAGGAAGATAAGACAAAATAAAACCTGGACTCAGTCCTTCTTTCTTTACTCTTCATGTTACAGGAATGGTCAGTTATTTGTCCTTTAGCCAAACCTGTGAATCTTTCCCAAGGCTTTACCTCTATTTCTTAACCCTGAATGAAAATTAGCATCTCTGGTTTGAGGAGACAAAAACCAAACCAATGCTGCCTTCTGATGTGCTGAGGTCAGTCTGGGGTCTGCAGCGGGGTGCTCTGCATATGAACAGTCTGATGACTTTTGGTGTCTTTCTCAGCTTCAGAGGGGTAAAGCTGGTTGTACCCAAGCCTTGCCTAGCAAGTCCCTTGTGTGGTTTTAGGCTTAAGCTGTCAATTAATGCTGTTCTCCCTTCAGTTCATCAGCATGCTTGTCATGCAGAGAACATTGCTGGCTTGGAGTGGTCCCAGAGCTAGCCTGGGGGGAGCAGGGGCGAGAAGGAAATGGACACTGAGGGTGGAGGAGAGAGGCCAGTCACCTCCGGCATTTATGAAACTTATGCCCTGTAAAATACTGCAATTATATTGTTTTCTAAATCCAGTGGGAACTGTTGTTTTTCAAGCAATAAATATCCTCCTGCAGCGTTGGCAGCCATAATATGGCAGGGCTGGAAACCCGACAACCTGAAAGTGAAATGCATTCCAGTAACACGAAACTGATGCTAGAGACTTTCCATTAGCCAAGCTGAAACAATCAAAAAAGGTAAATAAATTGGACGTTTAATTTTTTTTTCCCTTTTCCCTTTTAATAATCTCTTTTTGAGGGATAAAGCCCAAGACCTTCACTAACAACATGTTTTTTATAACATTTTGATAACAGAGCCTTGAAAGATGCAGAAGGAACCACTAATGACTGAGAGACCAAACCAAATAATTTTTGTTGAGATTGATGCTCAATTTTTCTATAGTTCAGACATTTCAAGGGAAGATGATGTAAGCAGTCATTCATTCTTTGAACACTGACAATATTTCCTTTTCCCATCTTTCTGCTGCTTTGGTCTGGGTTATAGAGGGTACACTACAGATATTCCTGTAACAGAGATGCAAACAAAAACCAAATACATAATAATGAACAACAACATGCCTAGAATGACAGGATTAAACTGAGGTCCTAGTGTAGCAAAGCCTTACTCAGCTCTCAGGAGAACAGCCCTAGAGTTAGGTGCTTCTTGGCACAAATGCAAATGAATGTCCAGAGCATTTCACTGTAAGATACTGTGCTTAAGCCACATGCACTACTGTGCTGCTGCAGTTAAACTATTTGACATGGAAACATGTTTATGGATTGATCTGTCATTGGTTGAATGACAAGATCTGTAAGCTTGGTTTTCACATTTATGGAGAAGCATCCTTGGGTAAATTATGGCTAGTTTGGTGCAGCCTTGGACCTTCAGGTAAATCAGTAGGAACTGTGTGTTCAAGCAAGCCCACTGACATATGTTAGACCAGGTCATAAAAATGCAATATAGGTGTAACAGGCTCCCTAAGGTGACTGTGTTGACATGTGGCATTCCTTGAGGAAACCCTTAGTATGATGTAGATGTGGAGAGAGCTGTGATGGAGAGATGTACAGTACTCCCTGCTTCTCCATAAATGCTTTTGTCCACTGTTTGTTAAACCACCTGATTAACGTATTAAAGACTTTTGAATTCTTCTGTTTTGACACCAAGTTGTTACTACCTGCCAGTAAAAGACAGCACAGTGGAAAGAGGCCACCTGTGGAGGGCAGAGGTGTAACTGGTGTGCCTCAGCACCCTGTGTTGCAAACCCAGGTGGACCTCACAAGTCTTGCTGTTCTTAAGGGCTGTGAGATGTACATGCTCAGAGCTCTTGGTCATCATCATTGCAGATCCCAGTTTGGACAAAGGTACCCCACCATAGACAAGGATAGAGCTAAAGGAATATAACCTCATATTTTCTTGTTAAAAAGGGTGTATTTTGCTCTCCAAGTAATTTTGCTCTAGCCTTAAACACCAACCAAGTGCTATTGTTACCCAGGCATTTGTATAATATATCCATAGTTCTCAAGCTTAGCTGACAAGCTATATGTTGAAGTAGTTGATCGCAAATTAAACCTTTGTTTTTTGATCCTCTGTCTTACAATTTAGGAGCCACAATTGACTTTGAGATGTGGCTAAACAAGAATAAAGTTTGCAGCAATACCTTCCTTATTGCAAGAACCTTGTATGTACATTTGTAATTTTTAGCCCATTACCAGAGACGTTAGCACAGCCATAATAACAAGATTTCATTTTTTTTTCTAGCTGATGTGTTTGCCTTAATTGTGTATTGACTACTCTTAGAATCCTCTCCTTCATGTAAATATACTCATTGGCTAGTAAATATTAATGCTGCTCTCTGGCTCCAGCTGTGAGAAGATTTTATTATTGTGTTAGAGGTTTTGATTAGCCTCCAAAAGGTTTTGCAGCATCTACTCTATTTATCTGAAACATACAGAACTGCTGCAAGGATGGGTTGCTACAAAGAAAATCATGCACTTTGTTTCATTGTTTTTAATTTAGTCTGTGCATGTGTAATTATTTCTGCCTCTTTGATGCACAGGAATCATCCTCTGTGAAATTCCAGAGGCAGGGAAGAAGCTGCCTGGTACCTTTTAGTTCCAGTTTTCAACAGACAGCTCTGAAGTAAAAGAAACATATGTCATATCTTCCCATTATTCTCCCTAATTGTCATGGCAATTTACCCATGAGCTGACATGATAGCCATGGAGGGAAATGAAGCAAAACCTTTTGCATAACTCCAGGCTCCAGGAAATTGCAGCAGCAGATGGAAGGGGGAAGTTGGTGTCTGCTGGGCTGCGCCGTGGGGGCTCTCCCCCATGAGATCAGCCGATGAGGTCAGTGGCCTGTCTTGACCTCCCTTCATCCAGCTAAAGGCACAAAGTCATCCTCAGCTGTCCCTGCTGTATCCCTCCCTTACAGCAGGGTACTTCACTGCTGTGGTTTTACCTGAGCTGCGAGTGCCTAGCACCTCCTGGCTGCTGGACTGACGCCCATAGGACTGATGTCTATCTTACACAGGGACCCTGGTGCTGTACCCATGCTGAGACATGGCTCTCAGTGGTGTGAGACACATCCCAAGACTCCCAGTTTTTGCAAAGAGAATGTCCTGAATTCTCATGTCACAGAGAGCGGTAGAACTTGTGTTGTACTCCTTCTGGCTCTGGAGGAGCTTTCCGGAGGAATGAGCAGCATGGTGTGATCACCTCCATCCCCTCACCCAAGTGACTTCAGCCAAAATACTGTGCTTAGCATGAGCTCTGGACTGTGCTTCTTTTGTGAGCTCCAGCCTGTGCTTCACAGACCACCTCGGAGGGTTTTGCAGGGAGGTATGTCTCTGAGCTGGAGCTAGTCCAGTTAACCATGCGGTGACAATATGCCTTTTGCCCTTCAATTTGACTTCAAAACCTGACTTAAATAAGCCCAGCAGGCATCAACTTCTGATCTGGGAAGCCAGGCACTTTTCTCAGTCACACAACATCTGGGACCATCAGCAGCTCTGCAGGGAGCTCAAGCCAGGTCAGCCAAGGTGCACTCTTAACCTCCATCTTCTTCTGAGGCTGCTAGTGGGAGCTTGTGTCTGTGAGGAACTCAGACCATCACACCCTGGTAGACAGGCCACTTGGAGCTAACAAGTTTTATTTACTAGTGACTGGGTCTGGATTTGAGCCAGTTCTCTGGAGCTGAATTGTCAGTCCCCAGTGTTTGGTAGTCCCCGTTAATCTGCTGGATGCTGATATTCACCTAGCAGGCTTTTGCAGATGAGGCTTTTCAAAACTTGGTGGCGTATGGATGGGGCTAAGCTCTGTTAGTAAGTCAGTTCTCACGTGGAGGTCACCAGCATCTCTAACCTCCATGGCTGCTTTACATAAACTTCAAATACAAGAACCACAGTAGCTTTGCATGCTGAAGAAAAAGCCTTGTTTGCATTATGTGGAAATTACCACGTTTTCAGCTGATCTTTTAAGTGGTTCCTAATAAAATTATTAGGCAACTGGAAAAAAATCTTCAATAACATTTTAAAATACAGTCCAGCTTCACAGTAATAAACTCAGCTTTTAACAACCCTCTTTTATAACAATTCCAACAGCAAGCAGCAATTTTCTCTTTGGTAATGAGGCCTATTAGAAGAATTGTTCACACAGAGCTGACCTGGATTCAAGAGTCATATGGGTTTTTTTGGCTATTTTCAAGGCACACTGTGTTTAGCATGTAAACGCACAGCTTTCCCTCTTGTCCTTGCCTCTGCTTGTCTCTTTAAAAGTTGTTTGATGGTTGCTGAATGGAAATCACAGAAGTAAAATACAGTGATGTTCTATGCAAATAGCAGGTTTCCTCATTATTCTGATGCAGCTAATTGCTGAACTCCGCTCAATGGGTACTTTCACAGCGGGAACATTTATCAGGTTCCCACTGAGGTTTGTTATGGTGAGAGTGCACCACTTCAGCTTTTAATATAGGCAAAAATACACAATTATTTTAATATGTTGACAGCATTTATCATTCCACATGCCTGCTGGCTGTTGGTTGCAGAGCTGGAACATGTTGTCTCCTGAAAGCCTGTCTGGTGAAACTGATTGATTCCCATGGAGCAAGGTGGGTGAGGAGTTCCCACCGAGCCCTGTGTGCCACAACCGGTAGTGTCCTCTCCTCACTGGGCCCCATACAGGCCTAGGAGAGTGGATCAGCGTGGGCTCTCTGCCTGTGACCTACCCATAGCTCATGAATGAGGCTGATCTGGCTGGATCAGACTGATGCTCCTGGTCCAGGGCTGCATCTCCCTGACTCCAGGCAGATTCCTGCACGTGTCATTCACCAAGCATCCAGCATTTTGAAGGGATGAGCTCTGCTTCTACCTACTCGCTGCAGAAAGTGACATCTCAGCCAGGAGAAGCTAGGTTTTGTCCTATTGCCCTCTTGTGGCTGTCCAAAAGAGGCTACAACACTACTGGTTGACATTTGCAGATGACCTGTCCATTCAAGCTGACATAACTTTCCTATAATTTAAAAACGCAGTGCTGGTCCTCTAGGTGCATCTGCATAAGGTAAGGTGGAGCACCAATCAGGAGGTGGTGACATTGCTGAAAGGGCCACAGGGGTGCCATTGCTGTGACAGCAGGAGACCAGGCACAAGAACATCTCAAGCCAGGCCTTCCTCCCCTCCTCCTCCCTCACCCTCACAGTTGCCTTGTGCCTATTCACCAAAAACCTAAGGTTAGAATCAAAAGAAAGCGAGCTAGCAAAAAAAAAAAAAAAAAAAAAAAGAGACTGCTTTAATTGTCTCAAAGCCTTAACACCCTTCCATCCATGTATGTGGATGTCCTGGGTTCAAGCACAGCTGGCTTGCATACAAGTTAAATCTTCTGATAAAGAGAGGTGATGTTATTTGGATTTGAATAGCAGGGCAATAAAAGCCAAGATGTTTAATGAAACTCTACCTGGTTTATATTGGCTTTGACACAGTATATTTCATCAACCTGCACTTAATGGAAAGTCTTGGCAAACAGTCAGTGCCAGGACCACAATGCTTGTAAAATAGCTGTTGCTTTCAGTGTGATTTTCCCCACTGAAAGTCATCCAAGAATAAAATAGGAAGATTCAGTGTAATTGTGGCACATAAAGGCCACCTCTGGGAAGCTATCCATAGTTTTAATGTCTTAAAATGAATACTGAATTCAGTCGTCTTTGATAAAGCATGTGGTTACTTCTTCTGCTCCTAGGCACAGATGTGTGCGCACACCAAAGGCCTGATGAAGGAGAGCAGAAAAAGCAACATTTGCAATTAAAGTGCCTTTAGACCCCAGATGAGACTGTCTCATAACCACTTGCCTGCTATTCTGTAGCCTTGATTAAGGATGAAAATTATCTCTCTACTCCTGATTTGCCAGTGACTACCAAAGACCTGACTAATCTCTTGGTAATGCAAACAACAGCCCTCCCCAAGGCAGCAGAAGCAGTGCTTTTTTTCGTTTGATTGACATCAAACCAGTGAAAACAGTGAAACAACACCAAATCAGGCTGGACTGGAAAAGGGGCTGCTGGAGTGGGCCATACTTAGTAAAATATAGCATTCAAATCTTAGGTTTTGGCTTCTAAATTCCATCACCACAGGGGGCAAAAAACCCATCTTCCCTCCAGGACTAGCCATGGTCGTTTGCTTCTGTGCAAAACACGGGCTGCTAGGAGGGACAGGTGTTATGCACAGGAGTTGCCAGGTTGAGCTTTGCATACAGCAGACTTTGAGACAGGTTTGCTTCTTTTGCAGGACAGAGATGGAT
Source organism: Merops nubicus (assembly GCF_000691845.1). Classification (NCBI taxonomy): domain Eukaryota; kingdom Metazoa; phylum Chordata; class Aves; order Coraciiformes; family Meropidae; genus Merops; species Merops nubicus. The sequence goes on from NW_008612895.1 coordinate 23,215, forward strand.
TTTCAGAGCCTCCCTTGCTTGTCGCCAAGGCCCGCTCTGGTCTGGGTTCCCCTTGTGGGTCCTGCATGCTGTTGGGAGTACGTCAAAGCCACCTCGTGCTTTCTAGGCTCTTGGTCCTCTTCTTTTCAACTTGGCACTTAATTACAAACATCAGTGGGTAGCACAGGATATGCCATATATCTAGCTTCTGGAGAAATTAATTCTTTTTCATCAATAGCCCTGCCATCCTCTTGCTGTGCTGCTGTTTCCTTGGATATCCAGACATTGACCCAGCCTCTGTTTGGCTCTGGTCCCCAGTTGTGTCCGGTTGTGTCCAGGAGCTCAGTTTTTAACTCCTTTGACCCCGGCGCCTCTTTTTCAGAAGCCACAGAACAAGTGGACAGTGGCACTGAGTGCACCCTC